>NC_141821.1:8355201-8508951 GCF_982586985.1 Callionymus lyra
GAAATGCATAATGACAATGCAATTACACACTGAGTCTGGTTCTGCTTGAGGTTTCTGCCTATAAATTGAACATTTTTCTGTGGCTCGTTTTGAATCACTTTGAACAATTTTTTTCTTCTATAATATAGCGTCATTTTCACTGTAAAGTAAATTAAACTGTTTTTAAATTTGACACTTTAGCGTAAATTGTTTTGAAATGGATAATGACAATGTAATTACACATCGAGTCTGGTTCTGCCTGAGGTTTCTGCCCGTTAAAGGTAAAATCTTCTGTTTCTTGTTTTGATTCACGTTAAACATTTTTTTCCTTCTATAATATAGCGTTATTTCAACTGTAAAGTGTTTTTAGATTTGACACTTTAGCGTAAATTGTTTTGAAATGCATAATGACAATGTAATTACACACTGAGTCTGGTTCTGCTCGAGGTTTCTGCCTTTAAATGGAACATTTTTCTGTGGCTCGTTTTGAAACACTTTGAACTATTTTTTTCTTCTATAATATAGCGTCATTTTAACTGTAAAGTAAATTAAACTGTTTTTAAATTTGACACTTTAGCGTAAATTGGTTTGAAATACATAACAAAAATATGAATAAACACTGATTGTGTCTGTCTGGTTATGAGTGAGGTTTCTGCCCGTTAAAAGAACATGTTTCTGTGGATTCTTGCGATTCACTTTGAACTATTTTTCCTCAATAATACAGCGTTTTTCAACTGTAAAGTGTTTTTAGAAGTGAGACTTTAGAGTGAATTGGTTTGAATGAATGCCAGTGTATTGTTGTTTCTGTGAGCAAATTCATTTTTGTTTGTCGGTTTTTTTTTCTTCTGCACAAACAAAAGGCGCAGGGAAGTGGCCGGGGAGGGATTTAAGGTAATCCGCGGCGGATCTCTGAGCAACAAGGCAGAGAACAAGCGGATAACAGCATCTCCCTATACGTCACTCTCTCGCCACAACTTCCACCCCATTACGACCAGCATTAATCCTCGTTTTCTCACTCCTGTGTCATTTAACGAAACCTCCAGACACTCTTGATCCCTCCTTCTCCTTTCACCGGGCGCTCCATCTGCCGCGGAGCCTTTTAGCACTTTTTATATTTCCTGCTGATGTCTTTATCACTCCCGGGACGAAGGCGTCTCGGCGTCAGGTGATGTCACCGTTGATGGTCGGCCAGCAGCGACTCTCTTTAATGACGGCGGCGAAGGGAGGATGGAAAATGTGATCCAAACATCCGAGTGCGGAGGTGAAGAAGTGTGCGTTTGGATGCAATTAAACAAATGAGGTTTATGGTGGCAGTGAAGGACGAGGACGTTCATGGAGCTTTTCGTGAAACGTCTAGTGATGGCTCAGAGATGGAGGCGGAGTCTTAGGGGGGTCTAACTTTAGAGTCGGGGTACATTGTTGGGAACGATAACTATATGCTTGGGTGATTTGTGCTTGTGACGGCAGGATGTGACATCATCACTAGGCGACAGAACCAATATTTTCTGTACATCGGATACATCTGGTACTAGGACCTGAATCTGAGTCTGGGAATCATGTGTCTGATGGACCTGTTAGTGAAGCAAACAAAGATGGAAACACAAGTTAAAATAACCATTTGATTATTTTTTATACGTCAGGTTTAAAATTCATTCATTCCAATATTCTACTCTATGTCGACTAAGGGTTGAAATCATTTTCTGAGTAGTCAGTTCATTGTTAGAGTTTTAGATAAAAAATGTTTGTTCATTTTAATGTAGCGACTGGAGCTCAGTTGTTTTCATCTTCATCTTTATCCAAAAAGACACTTGGAAACGTCCAAATAACTTCATACTGCTCGTCTGTAACGTCCATCTTGTGTTGAAGCTACGACAAGAGAAATTCTTCAGGAGAAATTCTGTATTTTACTCGTTTGTGGCAGAGGTTTAGAGAATAACGAGCGATATAAACAAGAAGTATTTTTTATTATAAGTTTAATTTCTTAAAATAATCTTTTCTATTTAAAGTTAACATGCAAATATTCCCACCGTTTGTGTTGCAATTTAACTTCCGACCGCAGCTACAGGTAGGAACAATCAAATCCTGCGATATCCCGGCGATGACTGAGGACGAGAGGATACAGTCGACTTTCAAAGATGATGTTGGGAAATATTTTGGTTATATATGTCAAGACAATATGTCTTGGCCCTGTATCGTGATGAGTATCGTATCCCAGATTCTTGCCAATAAACATTGCAGAATTTATAAAATTACAAATTAACTGAGATCCTAGCGGTGACTGAGGACAAGAGGATACAGTGACTTCAGCAGCTTTTAAAGCTGATGTTTGGACATATTTTGGTTTGAAAACAAATTAAAGCAGTTACGACTTCGTCAAGAGTCGTGTGGTCTGTAAATACTACAACACCAGAGTCAAGTACTGGACAATACTACAAATATATACTTGTTACTACACTATCACTATATATCGTAACAGTGCTCCTGTATAGCGTATTATATCAACAGATTCTTGTAAATACACACCACTATACCTTAGAATTATTTGATCATGTAAACTTTCCAACTTTCTCCAGGAATCTGCTAATAGCTGCAGTATTAGTAGAGTATTAGTAGTAAAACACTGCTAATTGAATACAATTGTTTTCATATTCTCTTCCTAAAATCCCTTCAAACTATATGGCATCATTAAAAGAAATGCAGTCTAAAGAAAATACTTAAGCCAGATTAAAACAAGGTGGATTCTAGTGGATCCTGGAACGTTGCTAATGTAAACGAGGTGTTTTAATTAAGCAGTGAGCGAAGCTCCATTACAGAAGCGAGCCAACTTTACGCGTAGCTTAGCAAATCACGGCAAACAGTAATGTGGCATGATGTAAAATAGCTTAGCCGAGCAAAAGTAGCCAATCATCTGTCGCAGATTAAAAGTTTCTGGAGCGCTTATGTCGTGTTGCATAAGTAATTGGAAGCTGAATAATTAAAATGTATCGTCCGCGCTGTGATTAAAGTCTCCTCTGATGTGTGGAGGTAATTTAGCAGGCGAGGCGGCATCAGCAGCTGCTTATCCCCGACGCCGCGTGATTGATACCTTCGCTGCCGCTGAATGCAAATGGCAGCGAAACACAAACACGGTTAAATAAAAAATAAAGGGAGGCGGGAAATATGGGACGTAACATCTGGACCCGTCTAAATTCCAGCATCGATTTTAGCAACTTGGAAAATTCATGTCGGATTTTCTCAAGTGATTTGAAAAATATAGATTAATTACTTTTGATTTGTAGTTAATTGAGCTAAATTATCCATTTATTAAGCTCAGCTAAAATTATATTCTGTTCAACGACATTTATTGTTTTGTCAGATCCAATGATTATTATATTTTTACTTGTATACCCTGGAAAAAGTGTCTTCATAAAGTTATTTATTATTTTTCAACAGATGCCGTTTTAACGGATGTTATAGGAAAAGAAAGAATAAGAATATTGACAAGACTTCCTGTCACAGACGGTTGAGTAAATGTATTGAAAAAAATGTTGATTTTGACCCGTGAATCAAATAAATAAAACATCAGGTCAATATAAAGTGCTATCAGTTGTAACACGTAAAAAGACAAGCATTGTATTTCGACAAATCAATGGGTTTCATGCCGAAAACTCGCACAACAACAACAAAATAAATAAAATCAAATAATTTAAAAGGCAACTAGGAAAGGGAAAGTGAAGTTATAAAGGCTATTAATCACATGACATCAATCTGTAGTACTTTATCTTTTTTTGCCAAAATTATAATAACAATAAAAACCTAAATAATAATTATAAACTGTTACTCAGTGCTGCAAATGGAGTGTTTCATCACAATGTATGAGAAATATTAGTGTTGATATCCTGGCGATGACTGAGGACGAGAGGATACTCCATCAGCTTTTAAAGCTGTTTTATGGAAATATTTTGGTTTAAAAACAAATAAAAGCAGTTACGACTTCATTAAGAGTCATGTGTTCTGTAAATACTACAACACCAGAGTCAAGTACTCGACAATACTACACATATATCCTTGTTACTACAGTATATCGTATCGTTGACCCTGTATCGTGATAGTATTGTATCACCAGTTCTTGACAATGAATGTCAAATAAATAAAATAAAATAAAATAAAATAATAAGACAAGTTGCAAATAGAAACTTTAAAGTTAAAAAAGGCTATCAAAAAGAACACAGTACAGAAATAAATTACTTGAGATTAATCACATGATATAAATCTGTTCTACGTTATCTTTTTTTGTCAACATTATAATAACAAAAAATAATAATAATATATACTCGTGGTGCAAATGGAGCGTGTCCTCACAATGTATTGGAAATATTAGTATAATTAGGGATATTTTAAACAACAACATCTGAGGGTTGTGTAGGAAGACACATTGGTGTGTGTGTGTGTGCGCTGGGGTGTGAGCGTGCACGCTCGTTCTCTCGGCCTCCTGGGAAAGCGCCGGCTTGTTAGCGCCGTCAGCCCATTAACTTCCTCCGCCGTCCTCCCTCACTCCTTCAGCACGTGTGTGTTTGTGTGTTTAGCTGCTTTTTTGTCATTTAATTAAAGCGTGTGAAGCCGAAGAAACCCATGAGTTTTTTTAAGCAGCAATTTGAAGTCGACTCACGACGTCGTTGACGTTTGTTTTTCATTAAGCTCCTCTGATGAGTTTGGAACTCAAAGTGATTTAGTTAGGAATAAAAAACAAACAAAAAGAACGAAAAGATGTAAATAAAAGAAAATAGTGGCCAGAAAATAAACAAATATATTAAAATGTGATTGAAATGACACATATTTATCATAATAGTGTTGTTTTAAAGCTTTGGATTCATTTTTTTAAATGAAAAATGTTGGTTTTACATTTTTATGTGTTATTTAAAAGGCTATGAAATATTGACTTTACAAAATTATTGGAATTTGAATTGAAAACTATGTCTAATTTTTATTCTAAAATGTGACATGAACGGCCTTTATTTCAATTGAATAGCTTTTCAAACGCACAAAAAGACACAAAAAGAAATGTCATTTTTCGGTCGTGACAGATTCCGAAAATTTCAGAAGCTGCTAGGGGGTAAAAAAAAGGACAAAAACTATTAGTGAGAGTCTTTTTTTCTGTCACAGCATAATGTTGGGATCCAACCTACCAACCTTCTTTAAGGACTCAGTGTAAGAAAAGGACATAATGGACCTAAATTAAGTTTCCAGAATCAAATCAAAGTATCTCAAAAGAGTTTAGAATATGTCAGTTGTTTACTCGCGGTCCACCTGCCACGACGCAGATTGATGACATCAACAATGAGCGACTGACGCCCTGTCAGAGACGGTTACCTCGACGGATTGTTCTGCCCGGAGGAATCGTATCCGCCTCCCAGGAGCGCTGACCTCTGACACCGAGGCACGTGCCTGGACGTCTGAAGGAAAGAAACCCCTGACAGGCTTCTTTTTTCCGGAGGTCAGAGGTCGACGTGTTTAGACGAAGCACAAAGACGTGTCGGCCTCCCGTGGAATAATCCAATTTTCGGGCCTGAATCCTGCCGATCATCCCATTACCAGCACCGAGGGGGGAAGAAGAGGGAGATTAACTTCAGGATTCTTCTGTCGCTGTGATAGCCTTCCTTGCTTTTGATCATGATTCCGATGTTTCCGACGACATGTTTCGTCACCTTCTTCAGGGTCAGTTGCCTGATTTCTTTTTTAGGTTTTCACGCCTAACGTTGTTACTAAAGGTGCACAGATTTACTTCTTTTGTTTTTTTTTAATTCCTCACTCAAACCTTTTTTTTAACGACAACAATAATTACGTATGCAAAGAAAATAAACACAAATACAAATCTATAAATTGTTAAAATAAATAGATAATTTGAAATATAAACTTAACAGTGCAGATCAAATCAAGGAACTAGCAAGAAACAGATCAAAGCCACGACTAAAACTTATTTTATTACTTGTTTTTCTTTACAAAAAAATGTTTATTTCTGACCTCATCACGTCAAAGAAAATGATAAATGTGTCCCATTTAAATTCATTGTCAACGCCAAAGTTTTACAGCATCAAATTCACACTTTGAATTTGAAAACAGCTTGAAAGTTCAAGCACTGTTATTTGTCGTCCCTGCAATTTTCTTTTAAATGCATGAATAAATTCAGCATAAAAAAAAAATAAGAAAAACTATTCAGTATAAACAAATCAACTTGGAAAAAAAGTCAAATAAAAAAACAAAACTCTATGTAATAAGTTTAGAACAAGTAAATAAATAAATGTATTAGTTTCATTTTGGTTAGCCGCATGTTTCTCTTTGCACAGAATTCCATCTTTCTTTTACATTTTTGAAGTTGAATTCATTATTTTCACTATGAATTGTTAACACTAAATATCTTTTTACATTGAATTTTGCATTGAATTTATTCATGCGTTGAAAAAATATTGGATTTCAAAAAATACGTTTTTTTAATTCTGACTGTTATGCCGTAAAAATTAATTGTTAGAAAATGTAAAGTTTGATGGCAAGAAATAGTTTTCTAGAACTAGTTTTCACCTGGTTAGCATCTTCGTAGCACTTCATAGGTAACTTTTGTTTAGTCATCTGTACATGGTCAGCTAGATTTGAAAGGAATAATAACTAACGTCTTATTTCGGTGTATATTCGTCGACCAATCAGGACGGCCGACCGAACTTTGCTGCTTTTTGTAACATGTCGCCACAACCAAAACTTTTGTCTATACGTTCAATCACTAGTCATCACTCAAACATGCTGTGGAGAAAATTGTTTCACAAGTTAGCTTCTGTGACTTTGATCAATGACAAGATCCAAGCATTTGTTCGGAAACTGTATGAACTACTGAGGCAGCAACATACAAACACCTCGGAAAATTCTCCTGGAGTGGCGCGTTCAGGGTCCTCGTCCCTGAGGACGCTGATGGAGATGTCATCGAGATGAATGTCCCCATTTACCAGCCCTCTTCCCCGGAGTCAGGCTGATGTATGGAGGGCACAGCAGGGGGCAGCGCTCAGAAGAAGTGGCCGGGCGCAGTCGCCCGGGTTGTTTGCTGGGACCTTTTGGCACCTCGGCTAATCCACATCCAGCCGGCAGGAGCAGTTTAGTCGGAGTGTAACCACATTAAAGCCGGGAAACTCTGGAGCATGAAGTGTTTCATCTCAGTCAGGAGGGAGGAGGAGAAGCCAAGATAAGTGAAGCTGTGAAGTCGACTTGTCACAGGAGTCGACACTTTGCTGCTCGAGTTTCAGTCGCTGCCCAGATATGTTTTTGTGGCTCTGAAGAGTCAACCCTTACTTTTTCTTTTCTCTTCCGATGACCTCTCAACGTTCAGAAACGACAGCAAGGGACGCGAAACAAAATCCACATTCGTTGCATTTTCTAGCATTTTATGTCTTTTTAATAGAGCTGTGTACTGGCAAGAATCTGGCGATATGTATCACGATACAGGGTCAACTATACGATATATATTGATACTGTAGTAACAAGGATATATTTGTAGTATTGTCAGGTACTTGACTCTGGTGTTGTTATACTGTAGTAACAAGTATATGTGTGTAGTATTGTCGAGTACTTGACTATGGTGTTGTGATACTGTAGTAACAAGGATATATGTGTAGTATTGTCAGGTACTTGACTCTGGTGTTGTTATACTGTAGTAACAAGTATATGTGTGTAGTATTGTCGAGTACTTGACTATGGTGTTGTGATACTGTAGTAACAAGGATATATGTGTAGTATTGTCAGGTACTTGACTCTGGTGTTGTGATACTGTAGTAACAAGTATATGTGTGTAGTATTGTCGAGTACTTGACTATGGTGCTGCGATACTGTAGTAACAAGTATATATCTGTTGTATTGTCTAGTACTTGACTCTGGTGTTGTGATAGTGTAGTAACAAGTATATATGTGTAGTATTGTCAGGTACTTGACTCTGGTGTTGTGATACTGTAGTAACAAGGATATATGTGTAGTATTGTCCAGTACTTGACTCTGGTGTTGTGATAGTGTAGTAACAAGTATATATGTGTAGTATTGTCAGGTACTTGACTCTGGTGTTGTGATACTGTAGTAACAAGGATATATGTGTAGTATTGTCAGGTACTTTACTCTGGTGTTGTGATACTGTAGTAACAAGTATATGTGTGTAGTATTGTCGAGTACTTGACTATGGTGTTGCGATACTGTAGTAACAAGTATATATGTGTTGTATTGTCTAGTACTTGACTCTGGTGTTGTGATAGTGTAGTAACAAGTATATATGTGTAGTATTGTCCAGTACTTGACTCTGATGTTGTAGTATTTACAGACCACATGACTCTTGACAAAGTCTTAACTGCTTTCATTTGTTTTCAAACCAAAATATGTCCAAACATCAGCTCTTTAAGCTGCTGGAGTCAACAGTATCCTCTCGTCCTCAGTCATCGTTGCGGGATTTCAATTTTTATTTATCTGTGGAGCACGTACTGATTGCTGCCATCTAGCGGCTGGAAGTTTAATTGCAATTCAAACTCGACAACGGGGTGAAAGTTGTAAAAAAAAACTTCAGCCTATAGTTCTTCTTTATAGTAATGTGTTGAAAAGGCTTCATTAAACAGCTAATAAGGTATCATGAGACAACGTCTGAATTTCGAAAGGCCACTCGGTGTCGCTCTCTGTTTTATAATCTTTGGCTCTGATCTATTGATGCATTATAACCTGGAATCAATTTCAAACTGAGAGTGCCATCTAGTGGCCTTTCAAAATAAAGACTTATCATGATAAAAACTGTTTCATGAAGCCTCATGAACACATCACAACCCAACTTTTTTGAAATTTGTTTTCTTTTTATAGTTATAGACAAGAATGTTTGTTCATTTTAATGTAGCGACTGGAGCTCAATTGTCTTCGTCTTCATCTTCGTCCAAAAAGACACTTAAAAACAGCCAAATACCTTCATACTGCTCGTCTGTGACGTCCATCTTGGATTGAAGCCTCAACATGAGGAATGGTTTTGGAAAAAAATTAAAGAAGTTTATATTTTAAGCTAGTTTGTAGCATAAGTTTAAAGAATAACACGTGTTACAGAAATAATTAAGGTAAATATCGCCAGCGTTTTTTCAGTGAACTGACTTTTTAACAACACAAATAAAGACAATGAAATAGTTGAAAAGTAGACACTGATTTATTCATGTTATTTGATGGATCATACGCGTTATGCATGACTTAAAGTGATAGTTCAGTTTCTATGTTTAAAAAATAACAAGGGATATAAACAGGAAGTACTCCAGGTGAAGTTTTCTTTAAACGTCGGCCACAATCGAGTGTAAAATATAGAAATAAAATAAAATATCTTTAATCTTTTCCGGAACAATTTCTCATGTCGAGTCTTCAACACAAGAGGGATGTTACTGACGAGCAGTACGGAGGTATTTGGATGTTAAGTGTCTTTATGGACGAAGACGAAGACAACTGAGCTCCAGTCGCTACATTAAAATGAACAAACCCTTTTATCTATAACTCTAAAAACTCTAGAGTGAGAAGAAAATAAGTGAAATTTTAATTTTGGTTGATCTTTGACTTTAATGTACCTCAAATCAACATCAGTTACCAGTGACTTTGAAACGACTCAATTCCTGCTCTAAAGATAAAGGTTATTTTAAGGTCATATTTTTGTTTTATACCAATAAACCGACAAATATTCCAAATTGAAACTCTAACAAGCTTTAATATCTAAAGAGATTTACTGTCATGTGTGACAACAGCCAAAACAAAAGACCATCTGAGGAGATTAAAAAATCCACGACTTTGAGTCGACGCAAACATTTAATTCTATACACTTTACACAAACAACCCGATTACCCTTATTCCTTTATGTCCTCTCGGGTTGGTGTCGTACAATTTAATTCTCCTCCAGGACGACTTATCCTTGTTTTTCAATTTGCCTAATTATGCTCGCTGGGAAATGCTTCGCCGTCGTGTTAATGGGATTAAGGGAGTCGGGAAATATCTTGTGATAATTCGAGGCACGAAGATGACTTTTAGCCAAACGTTTGTTTGTTCATGTGAAGAAAACACGCGATAAAACCATAAAAATACACAATTAAATGGCGAGTCTGATCTATAGAGTGTGTGTTTGGACTGATGCTAACGGATGCTAGTTCTGTCGGCGGCTGTAAAGTGCCGTTACTTATCATAAACAAGTGTATCATGCCTAACTGCTGGCTCAGACTACTCAGCGGACATAATGTGTCTGCTGATGAAATTGCTCTCGAGGCACCACTAACAAAAAAAACCTGGCCCGTGTGTGAGTGTGTGTGTGTGTGTGTGTGTGTGTCAACCCCGCTGCTGTGATTCAAATGCAAATGATCCAATTTCCTCTCATCATGTAATACGACTGCGTTTGAAGCAAATCTGTCATTGTGGGTCTGCTTCAGGAAGTGTCACCTTCTGCTCCTCCTGTACGTTGATGCTCTTCCTCCACGTTTGATTGACCCCCAAACAAAGTCTGAATTCATCGTCAGATTCATGCGCCTCATTTGCGAGCAGCGACCGATAATGTCTTCTGCTGGAAACACAAGTATAAACCTCGTCGAGTGGAGAGTTGACCCTGGATTTCGCACTGAAAGTGGTCGTGGTTTCTGTCGCACTTTTACTCTGGTATTCTTTTTCAGTTGATAACAAATAAATGTACAACTTTATAGACACTACATGGCCCTGGATTGAACCCTTGAAAAGTTCTGATTGGGTCGAGCCAAATTTGCGACAGTGGCCCCTCATTACACCTGAATAAAACATCTAGATTTAAAGTCTTCATGGAGAAAAGACTCCATTTGTATCTGTGCTGGTTATGAAGTAAGAAGTTTAAGAGCTAAAAAAACAATCAAACCTATGAAGATAGTTGTTGTTTTTTTTATTTTCGAACAAAATAGAATCAATCCTATTATAAAGACGAATAGTTGAAGGATGTTGAAGTCTTCCTCTCCAAGACGCAGTAAGTCCCTCATCATGACCATGGTTTCAACTTATTACTTTACAAAGTTGCTCTGAAATCTTGGCGAACAAGAGGTTATGAGAGCAGAGTCCATTATGACATAATAATGGCTTCACTCGTCCTCCAGCCAGCTGTAATCTCGCCCTGCTTTGTCTATACAACGAGTCCCTTGGAGGAGGAGACTTCAGGGGTTGATGACGCGCGGTGACAAAGGTTTGTCCAAATGTTTGACCAATCAAAGCATAGTAGTTGTGGTTATGTTAAATAAGATTTAATCTCCAGAAAAACAAAGTATTTTCAGTGGGCGGAGCGTTAGATCATTTTCTAATGTCAATATTTCTTATTTATGAAAATAGATACATAGATAGATATATACAATAGAGTCACACATCATAACAACATACACACACTGATGATACAATAGAGTCACACATCATAACAACATACACACACTGATGATACAATAGAGTCACACATCACAACAACATACACACACCGATGATACAATAGAGTCACACATCACAACAACATACACACACTGATGATACAATAGAGTCACACATCACAACAACATACACACCGATGATACAATAGAGTCAAACATCACAACAACATACACACACTGATGATACAATAGAGTCACACATCATAACAACATACACACACTGATGATACAATAGAGTCACACATCACAACAACATACACACACTGATGATACAATAGAGTCACACATCACAACAACATACACACACTTATGATACAATAGAGTCACGCATCACAACAATATACGCATACCGATGATACAATAGAGTCACACATCACAACAACATACACACACGATGATACAATAGAGTCACACATCACAACAACATACACACACTGATGATACAATAGAGTCACACATCACAACAACATACACACACGATGATACAATAGAGTCACACATCACAACAACATACACACGATGATACAATAGAGTCACACATCACAACAACATACACACACGATGATACAATAGAGTCACACACCACAACATACACACACTGATGATACAATAGAGTCACACATCACAGCAACATACACACACTGATGATACAATAGAGTCACACATCATAACAACATACACACACTGATGATACAATAGAGTCACACATCATAACAACATACACACACTGATGATACAATAGAGTCACACATCACAACAACATACACACACCGATGATACAATAGAGTCACACATCACAACAACATACACACACTGATGATACAATAGAGTCACACATCACAACAACATACACACCGATGATACAATAGAGTCAAACATCACAACAACATACACACACTGATGATACAATAGAGTCACACATCATAACAACATACACACACTGATGATACAATAGAGTCACACATCACAACAACATACACACACTGATGATACAATAGAGTCACACATCACAACAACATACACACACTTATGATACAATAGAGTCACGCATCACAACAATATACGCATACCGATGATACAATAGAGTCACACATCACAACAACATACACACACGATGATACAATAGAGTCACACATCACAACAACATACACACACTGATGATACAATAGAGTCACACATCACAACAACATACACACACGATGATACAATAGAGTCACACATCACAACAACATACACACGATGATACAATAGAGTCACACATCACAACAACATACACACACGATGATACAATAGAGTCACACACCACAACATACACACACTGATGATACAATAGAGTCACACATCACAGCAACATACACACACTGATGATACAATAGAGTCACACATCATAACAACATACACACACTGATGATACAATAGAGTCACACACCACAACATACACACACTGATGATACAATAGAGTCACACATCACAGCAACATACACACACTGATGATACAATAGAGTCAAACATCACAACAACATACACGCACTGATGATACAATAGAGTCACACATCACAACAACATACACACACTGATGATACAATAGAGTCACACATCATAACAACACACACACACTGATGATACAATAGAGTCACACATCACAACAACATACACACACTGATGATACAATAGAGTCACACATCATAACAACATGCACACACTGATGATACAATAGAGTCACACATCACAACAACACACACACACTGATGATACAATAGAGTCACACATCACAACAACACACACACACTGATGATACAATAGAGTCACACATCACAACAACACACACACTGATGATACAATAGAGTCACACATCACAACAACATACACACACTGATGATACAATAGAGTCACACATCACAACATACACACACTGATGATACAATAGAGTCACACATCACAACAACATACAGCCACTGATGATACAATAGAGTCCAACGTCTATTTAAGAAAAATGACTTCCTGTCTCAGCATCAAACTTCGAACACAAGCTAATGGTCGTCACACCATTAATCCCCATCAATCGTGAAGACAGACGGTGAATGTTCTGACGGTTATGGACTGAACTTTGACCTGCTCCGGACAGGAACTCTTTCAAGCTAATAACTCCATCCTGGCACCGAGCCGTCGGTCTTTTAATCCGCCGCAGATTCCTAGACTGTCGTTTTCCTTTCCGAGGTTTTAGAAGCTCTGACAGATTCACTCCAGACTCCCTCGTCCTCCGATGGAAACCCCCGACTTCCTCCCCCCTGACAATTATTAGCCTCCGTCATGCGACCCCCCAGCGCCGGCCAGTCCATGACAAGGGTGATGTCGATCCTGGCGGGCGGTTTGACGTGTGATCCGGGCCGACAGGACGTGCCTGTCACTGGGATCTGCTCCGCGCTGACCTTTGCTACGTCTAGACATATTGAGCAACGCGATCCGTGGCTCAAATGTTATTTTATCAGGAGAATAAACCTCCTGGTTTTATGTGTCGGTTTCTCTGTTGTAGACGAGATGTTTCTCTTCTGGTGATAATGATTTATTTCTTTTTTTTATTCATAGATGGATGGAAAATTGAATCCGTGGCAACAATATTTCAATATATTTTCTCTATGTTGTTGAAAAAAAAAAAAAAAAATGGATCATGCAGACTATTGACCTCTCAGTTTTAAGGTGGGGGGCAGATCGATCAGGTCAAGGGACAGGGGGCGCAAAGGGGGCAGGAAACCCCCCCATCATTTTGAAATTGAAACCTTATACTATACAGTATATGACATAAGGAAAATTATTTTCCAGATTTTTCGATATTTGAAATGTAGCAAAAGTAAGGGGCAACAGTTTAGACAGAAAAGGGGGCAGAAGACCCCCATGAGAATCAAAATAATTTTGAAATTGAAACCGTATACTATATATAACATAAGAAAAATACATTTCCAGATTGTTTTGATATTTGAAATGTAGCAAAAGTATGGGGGCATAAGTATAGACAGAAAAGGGGGGAGAAGACCCCCATGTAAATCCCACAAATTTTGAAATTTAAACCATATACTATATATAACATGAGAAAAAGACATTTCCAGATTGTTTTGATATTTGAAAGACGGCAAAAGTAAGGGGGCAAAAGTTTAGACAGAAAAGGGGGCAGAAGACCCCCATGAAAATCAAAATAATTTTGAAATTGAAACCGTATACTATATATAACATAGGAAAAATTAATTTCCAATTTTTTTTTTATTTGAAAGGCAGTCAAAGTAAGGGGGCAAAAGTATAGACAGAAAAGGGGGCAGAAGACCCCCATGAAAATCAAAATAATTTTGAAATTCAAACCATATACTATATATAACGTAAGAAAAATAAATGTCCAGATTGTTTTGATATTTAAAGGCAGCAAAGGTAAGGGGGCAAAAGTATAGATAGAAAAGGGGGCAGAAGATCTCATGAAAATCAAAATAATTTTGAAATTGAAACCATATACTATATATAACGTAAGAAAAATAAATTTCCAGATTGTTTTGATATTTGAAATGTAGCAAAAGTAAGGGGGCAAAAGTATAGACAGAAAAGGGGGCAGAAGACCCCCATGAAAATCAAAATAATTTTTAAATTCAAACCATATACTATATATAACGTAAGAAAAATAAATGTCCAGATTGTTTTGATATTTAAAGGCAGCAAAGGTAAGGGGGCAAAAGTATAGATAGAAAAGGGGGCAGAAATCCCATGAAAATCAAAATAATTTTGAAATTGAAACCATATACTATATATAACGTAAGAAAAATAAATGTCCAGATTGTTTTGATATTTAAAGGCAGCAAAAGTAAGGGGGCAAAAGTATAGACAGAAAAGGGGGCAGAAGACCCCCATGAAAATCAAAATAATTTTGAAATTGAAACCATATACTATATATAACATAAGAAAATTAATTTCCATTTTTTTATTTTATTTGAAAGGCAGTCAAAGTAAGGGGGAAAAAGTATAGACAGAAAAGGGGGCAGAAGACCCCCATGAAAATCAAAATAATTTTGAAATTCAAACCATATACTATATATAATCTAAGAAAAATAAATGTCCAGATTGTTTTGATATTTAAAGGCAGCAAAGGTAAGGGGGCAAAAGTATAGATAGAAAAGGGGGCAGAAGACCCCATGAAAATCAAAATAATTTTGAAATTGAAACCGTATACTATATATAACATAAGAAAAATAAATGTCAAGATTGTTTTGATATTTAAAGGCAGCAAAGGTAAGGGGGCAAAAGTATAGACAGAAAAGGGGGCAGAAGACCCCCATGAAAATCAAAATAATTTTGAAATTGAAACCATATAATATATAATGTAAGAAAAATAAATGTCCAGATTGTTTTGATATTTAAAGGCAGCAAAGGTAAGGGGGCAAAAGTATAGATAGAAAAGGGGGCAGAAGACCCCCATGAAAATCCCAAAAATGTTGAAATTGAAACCATATACTATATATAACATAAGAAAAATTTATTTGAAGATTTTTTTAATTTTTATTTGAAAGGCAGTCAAAGTCAGGGGGCAAAAGTATAGACAGAAAAGGGGGCAGCAGACCCCCATGAAAATCCCAATAATTCTAAGGAAATGTAAACTATATATATAACATAATACTTTGTTTGTTTGGGTATTTGAAAGGGGGCAAAAGTGAAGACAAAAATGGGGCAAGATTTCCAGAATCCAAGGAATCTTTTGAAAATTTAGACAATATAAAGTATATAACATAGTATATAAAAACACATTTCTGACTTTTTGGGGTATTGAAAGGGGGAAAAAGTGAAGACAAATAGGGGTCAAAATCCCCCCCATAAAAATATATGTACGTCCAGGTTATGTGAAATCCATACCATATTTAATACATGTTACATGAGGTTGATTCTCATATTTATTACTTTTCTAGGGTCTGAATCTTGTGCTGGACGCGTGGTGTGACTCAGCAGCTCTCCAGGTTTCTCTGGTTCAAATCCCGTTTTAGTGACGGACCTTGTGTGACCGTAGGAACCCACTTGAACCCACTTTGACTTCGCTGTGACTGCAGAACTCACCGTTAATCTCATGGTTCGACTCGGGTTTTGAACTCGCAGCCAAGTTCGACTCCGTAAGTAACACAATGGGGGATAAAATGAGGGCAGAAATAGTTGTCATCAGTTGAATTTGTGTCGCAGCAGTTAGTAGAAAGTTCTGCCGTCAAACTTTTCTTGCTTTGAGTCTCACTGTGGCAACGGCTCTCAAAGTACTGAAGCTTTTTTCTGTCTTTTTTGTTAGTATTCTGTTAAAAAACTATTGTATCTCGTACTAAAAAATGATCTGACATGTTTTAAATTGTGTTCTTTAAGTTTCCTGTAAGTTTATTTTACCTTCTATAGTTAATTATCTTTTTTATTTGTTTGTTTTTGTGTAATATTGTCTTAAACTCTTTTAGGTGGCGTCTCTTTTTTTTCCTGTCATGGTGTTTTACTTCTTTAAATGTGCAAATAAAAGCTGAAAGTGATTGACAAGCCTCTAAAAAAGTCGTAACCCGAGATGACACGAGAGATGTTTGACGCTGAAGATTTGGATTTGAGGCATCGACACCTCGTTTTTTTTTTCTTCTTCTGTTCAGTCTGGTGCGTCTTTGATTTATTTGTCTCCCATGAAAAGTTAAGCTGCCGGGAGCAACATTGACATATTAGGACATTAAATCTGAATCAGCACCTGTCGCCTCCTCCAGCGCCGGCATCTCTCTGTTTTCTCAAGCATGTCGGATGAAAAGAAAAAAAAAATGCAATTTCTCCTCCGGTCTCTGTCACGTCCACATGTTTCATGTTTTCTATCCTCTTTTTGTTTTTATTTTTCTTCCTCAGATATATTTTTTTCTCTAGACCTTCCTCAAGAATAATAGCTACTTCTTAAACTTCAAGTTACTGTTTTTACAACGTTACAAAAGCAAATGTTACGCTTGACTATAATAGCATGTATTTCTCATTTTTATCCTTGTGTTATCTCAGGGTCAAGGTGAGCCGACCTCCCTGGCTTCTGTAAATACATATGCAGTGGTTGTCGAGGTTGTTCGACTTGACCCAGAGACAACACAAGGGATAACTGAAACACATTCGTTTTCAGACTTTGGGCCACCTTGAACCAGAAACAACACAATGGATACCACAAATACGTTTGTTTTCAGACCTTCGGGTCACTTTGACCCAGAGACAACACAAGGGATACCTAAAAGACATTTGTTTTCAGACCTTCGGGTCACCTTGACCCAGAGACTACACAAGGAATACCACAAATACGTTTGTTTTCAAGCCTTAGGGTCACCTTGACCCAGAGACAACACAATGGATACCACAAATATGTTTGTTTTCATACCTTCGGGTCACCTTGACCCAGAGACAACACAAGGGATACCTAAAACACATTTGGTTTCTATCCTTCGGGTCACCTTAACCCAGAGACAACACAAGGGATACCTAAAACACAGTCGTTTTCAGACCTTTTGGTCACCTTGACCCAGAGACTACACAAGGGATACCTAAAACACATTTGGTTTCTATCCTTCTGGTCACCTTGACCCAGAGACAAAACAAGGGATACCTGAAACACATTCGTTTTCAGACCTTTGGATCACCTTGACCCAGAAACTACACAAGGGATACCACAAATACGTTTGTTTTCAGACCTTAGGGTCACCTTGACCCAGAGACAATTAAGGGTTACTCAAACCAGTCTTTGGGTTATTAATATAACTCTTTATACTGTCTTCGCTCTTATTTTAGTTTTTATTTATTGCCTCATTTTAGAATTTATTTTCCTTTTTTGTCGAAGGTCTGAAAACAAATCTATTCGTGGTATCCCTTGTGTTGTCTCTGGGTCAAGGTGACATCTTCCCCACAGGTAAGTCCCCTGTCTGGTCACATTTTCAAACTTTCAACAAATTGGAATTTATTATTTAAATATTAACTTTTAAAAACCTCTCTTATGTATGTGCAAAAAAAAACCCAACATTTTATTGGATTAATTCTACATATTGGTTGTAATTTCTGTTCGTTTTTTATTCATTAGTTTATATTTACATATATTTATTTAATTAAATGTTGTGTTTTATAAATAAATAACAGACGGCACTTCATTGTACAGTAACGTCCCAACAATGTCCTCCTAATGCGGCCATCTTTACACACTTAAAGATATTGGACAGGACAGGAAGTGACTCAGCAAAGGTCAGTCGTGCCAATAACGTCTTCCTTCTCTGTGGTAAGACGATAATTCCTCATTAGACGAGCGACGACTCTGTTAATGTGAGAGTCTGGGCGGCGACGACGTGAACGAGTTCATCTAATGACACGTAATTCTCCATCAAAGGTTCCAGCTCCCTGACTTTTAGCAACAACACCCACAAATTAGCCTTATTAGCGCCGCGGCGTCTCTTCGTTTGTCACTGAATCGAGCCGCAACTCTGTCGATGCTGTTATGTCCTCATGGGAGACTTCAAAGCTCAGACATGAACCAACATTAATAATGTAACATAATGCAATCTTTTGTCTGTCATTCTATCAATTATGAGTGTCATGTGAACATTGTCATGTTGACATCGTTTGTGTCATGTAGACATTTTGTGTATCATGTCAAAATCATATGTATCATGTGAAGATTATGTTTGTCATGTAAATATTATGAGTGTCATTGGAGAAGCATGTGTGTCAGGTAAACATTATGTGTGTCAAGTGAAAATCATGTCTATCATGTGAACATTAGATGTATCATATGAACATCACGTGTCCCATGTGAACGTTTTGTGTATCATGTAAATATCATGTATGATGTGAACATTATGAATGTCATGTTAACATCATGTGTATCATGTGAACAATATGCGTGTCATCTGAGAATCATGTGACATGTGAACATTATGTGTGTTATGTGAGAATCATGTGTATCATGTGAACATTATGTGTGTCATTTGATAATTATGTGTATCATGTGAACATTATGTGTGTCATGTGAGAATTGTGTGACATGTGAACATTATGTGTGTCATTTGAGAATTATGTGTATCATGTGAACATTATGTGTGTCATTTGAGGATCATGTGACATGTGAACATTATGTGTGTCATTTGAGAATTATGTGCATCATGTGAACATTATGTGTGTTATGTGAGAATCATGTGTATCATGTGAACAGTATGTGTGTCATGTGAGAATCGTGTGACATGTGAACATTATGCGTGTTATGTGAGAATCATGTGTATCATGTGAACATTATGTGTGTCATGTGAGTATCGTGTGACATGTGAACATTATGTGTGTCATTTGAGAATCATGTGTATCATGTGAACATTATGCGTGTCATTTGAGAATCATGTGTATCATGTGAACATTATGTGTGTCATGTGAGAATCATGTGTGTAATTTGAGAATCATGCGTGTCATTTGAGAATCATGTGTATCATGTGAACATTATGTGTGTCATGTGAGAATCATGTGTGTAATTTGAGAATCATGTGTATCATGTGAACATTATGTGTGTCATGTGATAATCATGTGACATGTGAACATTATGTGTGTCATGTGATAATCATGTGACATGTGAACATTATGTGTGCCATGTGAGAATCATGTGACATGTGAACATTATGTGTGTCATGTGAGAATCATGTGACATGTGAACATTATGTGTGTCATGTGAGAATCATGTGTATCATGTGGACATTATGTGTGTCATGTGATAATCATGTGACATGTGAACATTATGTGTGTCATTTGAGAATCATGTGTATCATGTGAACATTATGTGTGCCATGTGAGAATCATGTGTATCATGTGAACTTTATGTGTGTCATGTGAGAATCATGTGTATCATATGGACATTATGTGTGCCATGTGAGAATCATGTGTATCATGTGAACATTATGTGTGTCATGTGAGAATCATGTGTATCATGTGAACATTATGTGTGTCATTTGAGAATCATGTGTATCATGTGAACATTATGTGTGCCATGTGAGAATCATGTGTATCATGTGAACATTATGTGTGTCATGTGAGAATCATGTGACATGTGAACATTATGTGTGTCATGTGAGAATCATGTGTATCATGTGGACATTATGTGTGTCATGTGATAATCATGTGACATGTGAACATTATGTGTGTCATTTGAGAATCATGTGTATCATGTGAACATTATGTGTGTCATGTGAGAATCGTGTGACATGTGAACATTATGCGTGTTATGAGAGAATCATGTGTATCATGTGAACATTATGTGTGTCATGTGAGTATCGTGTGACATGTGAACATTATGTGTGTCATTTGAGAATCATGTGTATCATGTGAACATTATGCGTGTCATTTGAGAATCATGTGTATCATGTGAACATTATGTGTGTCATGTGAGAATCATGTGTATCATGTGAACATTATGTGTGTCATTTGAGAATCATGTGACATGTGAACATTATGTGTGTCATGTGATAATCATGTGACATGTGAACATTATGTGTGTCATGTGATAATCATGTGACATTTGAACATTATGCATGTCATGTGAACATGTATCACATATTCTTAAACGGTGTAACTTGTGTTTACTCTGAATGCTTTACAATGAATACTCCTTGTAAATATTTCCAAGTTCGTGGTCTTTGAATCCTTGGGATTTAAACGACTTAAGTTATTTACAAACAACAGGTTCTTAAAATTCTCTGCTGCGTCTAAGTTTCACAGAACAACAAACAAAAGCAACATTTGGGAAATAGAGTCTTCCTGGGACTCGTCTTCGCGTGAAGTGAACAAGAGAAGCAGCTCCGGACACAAGTGTTGACTAATGTGCGTCCAGATGTATGTGCCGAGCTCTCGCTCACTTTAATGAGCAGATATGAATATGCAGGAGAGCGACTTGAGGGATCTTTGTGTTCTTTATTCTTCTTCTTCATTCGCAATGACGCCAGTGAGACGTGACAACAGACACTGCTCAGGGTTCAGGAGAAAAACAGAGAAATATCTGACAGTATCATCACAGTGATAGTAGTAACATGTCGATTATCAAAGTTATTTTCAATCACATAATTACCTTCCACTGTTTTAGTTTAACCCTTGTCCTGACATCACTGGCAAATAAAGCAGATTCTGATTGTTGTTACCCAGGGTCAAGGTGACCCAGAGGCCCGGAAACAAATTCATAATAATGATTATTTGAGCTGTTATCAAGTTAAAATCACTTCAACCGATGGAACAAATGTCATGCAGACAAAACTTAGATTAAATTAGATTATTATTTATTTCTTTCTTTGTGAAAGTAGGAAACAATCATGTTAATCAAATAATATATATCTTGCCCCATATATATGTATTTTCTTTCTTTTTCTGTAGATTTTCTTGCCTTTTTTTGTACATTTCTCGCATTTTTTTTGTATATTTTCTTGCGTGTATTTGTTCATTTTCTTGCATTTTTTGTACATTTTCTTGCATTTATTTGTAAGTTTTCTTGCATTTTTTGAACATTTTCTTGCATTTATTTGTAAGTTTTCTTGCATTTTTTGTACATTTTCTTGCATTTATTTGTAAGTTTTCTTGCATTTTTTGTACATTTTCTTGCATTTATTTGTACATATTCTTGGATTTTCTGTACATTTTCCTGCATTTTTTGTATAATTTCTTGCATTTCTTTGTGCATTTTCTTGCATTTTTTGGTATATTTTCTTGCATTTTTTGTGAATTTGCATTATTTTTGGAAATATTTTCTCTACTGTCTTATTTCTATTTTTATTCTGACTCTATCTCCCGTCCGCACAAAAAAATACAAATTCCTGACAGAACCAGCCTGGAGAAAAAAAAGGATTTTTGAAACACTGGACCATTACATATTTATTTTGTTGAGTCAATTATTTCAAAACAGGTAAAAAAAAAAGCTTTTATCCATAGCCGTTTGTTTCACTTGTTTTAAACCGTCCATCCAATGGTTCCTGTGTCTCTAAGCATTGGGTTCAAGCTGTGGGTGGAGGCTCAGTGTCCTCCGGGTGATTGTCGACACAGTAAACACACTCGCTGGTAACAACACAGTAAACACACTCGCTGGTAACAACACTTCACCGCAGAGAACCACCCCTGCTATTCTGCCCCATTTTCTCCAGCTGCTTCCGAGCTCTCTGGGAGAGCAGACGTTGAATGGCTTGACAGGGCTTCAACTGCGTGAGTGTGTGTGTGTGTGTGTGTGTGCGTGTGTGTGTGTGTGTGTGTGTGTGTGTGTGTGTGAGAGAGGTTCGTGTCCCACCAGTAAATCCTCTCATTCCTAACCAGCCTGACGTGCTAGCTCATGATTCCAGCTCATCATTCTCTTTCATCAAGTGCTCTACAGAAGACTCCTCTGTGCTGAACTGTAACCCAGCGGCTCAACACAATGGCAGCACTTGTTCCGTCGGATCGCGAGGAAGTTCCGGATCTTTACCCGTTGTTACTCTCAAGACCTTTATTTCTGTGGGTTTTTCTTTTTTTTGGTTCAGCAAAAAAATGACCACATATGCTCTTAATGGATGATTTTTCTATATGTGTTTTTGCTACTTCATTATATCAAATATTACGGGTGTTGGAAAATATAGAGACACGGATTCATCACGAAATGTTTAAATAACTTAATTTGTTCTGGTTGCATTACAGAATAAAAAAACAAAAACTTACCCGTAAGTGGAATGAAATAAATAAAATATAAAATGTAAAGAAATAATAAAAAAAGAAATAAAAAAAAAAAGTATATAAATAATGAGTAATAAATAGAAAATATTAAAAACAATATTCATGACCCGTAAAAAGGGATAGAAATACTCACAAAATTATCGTATTGTTTATATTTCAACAAAGTGTGTGTGTGTACAATAAAACCATTCATTTTTTTTAAATTTGCAATTAAGATCCAAATATTCCTGGCGTCTGTTCATTTTTGTGCTGCAATGAAACAACCGGCCGCTTGATGGCGCGAGTCGTTACGTCCTCCGCAGCTAAAGTAACAATAAAGCGGTGGTGACTGAGGACGAGAGGATACAGTGGACTCCAGCATCTTTTAAAGCTTATATTTAGTCATAGTGTGGATTTTAAATGAATAGGCATTTGGATCTGGTATTTACAGAATGATGTCATTACACGAATTTAACTGTTATTATTGAAGCGTTTACTTAAAAGCATTAATGCTAATGTGATGTTTCAAGTAGTAATTATAAGTTAATCGCTAATGTTGAGGTAATTGCTCGTCTATCTTTGAATTTAATGCCGTTTTCTCTCTGATGCTGAGCTGTAGGAACAATGGGAAAAATGTAGTCGAGGCAGACGTCAAGCTACATTGATAACTTGTAATTACTGCCTAAGACTATTTAAAATAAATGCATCATGACGTCAAATTAAAGCCAAATCAAAAATGTCATGGAGTGAATGTGTTGTAATGTGAACAGCAGGTATGACTAGAGTCTCGCGGTTCAAAGGTCACAAAACACGAGGTCATTTGTGTGAGCGGAGACGATTATCGACCGGAGTCAGATCGGAAATAAACCGAGGTTTACGATCAAAATCTAAATCGTCTTTCGGATCAAACTGAAATCCTGGAATATTTATAGTTGTCAATTCAATGTTTTTAAAACAAGTATATATAATAATTAATCCTTTTCGGCCGGGATCATAAAGGGATCATGTTTGTGACCAAAAACCAACTTTTCAAATTTATTTATTGCTAGTAAAACTAATTTTTATTCTTTTTAATGACTAATATATATATATATATATATATATATATATATATATATATATATTTTCCGTTTTGTATTTTCCTCCTAAAAAAACATATCTATATTTTAAAAAAGCAACTGTTTTTATATCATATTTACATGGAATTTTTTAACAGTTATAGCTTTTTTCATCATGTCGTGGCAAAACTACCCATTACCTGTAATATCTTTAGCAAATTAGATCTTTTTTCTTCTGTTTGTTCATCGTATTAATCAGTCCTAGTCTCCCTTTTATTCCTTCTTTCGAACAGTCGCAGGACAGAACTAGTCATCGGTATCAAACTTTGGGTCTTTGGCAGGACCGACTGAAATGCTTGGCTAGTACACGGTATAAGTGTTGAAGGAGGTGAACGTCATAAATCTTGTCACTTGTTAGCAAGTATTCTTTTGCACTGGAAATAGTCTTTTGGTTTATTTTAGTGTGAAGTTCCCCAAAGAAAATAAATGTAATCCCACGATTCATACTGTGTGTAATCCAATGTTCTTTCTGTTCGAATTGATCTTGGCAAATTGGAGATTGATAAAAGAATTGTTCTGGAACTGGTATCGCAGTAAAGGTATCAGAATCAATACTTGTATCGAAATATCTCGATCGATTCCTGGCCCTGGGCCGCATAGAAAGAAAAGTTCTATTGATTATTACTGCCTTAGAGGTGTTTTATTTTGAAAAAAAAAAAGATTGTCTCTGACGTAACATGATCATGGGATTCTTGACACATCAAGATACTTGTTTTAGTTAAGTGTGTACTGATTCTGTGTCTCCAATCACTTACTTCTCTTGCACTGGTTAGTATGCATCAGGATAGTGTACGTACTAACTAGTAACTAATTCTCCACAGATAGTATGTCTCAAATCAAACACTGCTGCTACACACTAACAGGAAATGACGCGACAGCTTCTTCTTCTACTACTATTTAAGGATGATTTCAACCAGCTGTTTGAACACTATCGCCACCTGCTGGCAGCACGTTTGGTTTGGATCAAGAAATATGAAAAACAAAATATTCGAGATATATTTAGGACAGTATCAACCTGTAAATATATGAATATATATATATATATATATATACTGTATATATACAGTATATATATATATATATGTGACATAACTTCCGTTACGTCAACGTCATTAAGATGGAGTTGTTTAGGATAGAAAGTGTCCATCGATCCATACTCAGTTTTCTGGGTGTTTTAGTGACAATTTAGTGTTCATGCAGCAGTAAATTGACGTACTAAGAATTAAGACGCACTTGTGCACTATAAAGTTTAAGTACAAAAGTATGTGATTTGAGACACAGCTTGAGTGAAACACAAACTCGATATGATTTATTTTGATTGTTTTCATCTGAAGGTCTGTGAATACGATGCCGACATTAAACCGATCCGTGTTGGAACAAATGTTATGGCCCCTGCAGTGCAGTGTATAGTGTGGCCCCTGATTTAAACTTGAACCGGTCGAGCAGTTGGTTTTTGCTACATCCCAGAAACATTCCTCGATTGGTTCTTAAACTTGAGAGTTGGGAAAAATCTTCCGTCTGAGCTTTTTGTGTTTATTTTCTCCATCCAAATAGTGTTTAAACTAAGTCCAAACTTGACAATCTAGTGAATGATCTGATCAGTGTGGTGGTCCTGGCCTCGACCTTTGACCCTCCCTCGCTCACATCCCTCTCGTCGAGCGTTTCCACTGAGGAACGTCTCTCAGCGCCGACTCTCTTTCGAAGCGGCGTCAGCACTTTCGCAGCCAGCCGTGGGCGGCGTCGGTTATTGTCGCCGCGATGACAAGTCGCCCAGAGTTTTTGATTTGTCACCCGGCTCGGATCACAGAGTGGCAGCGGCGGGAGTGATATAAGAACACGCCGCGGATACAATGGCTCGCAGGCACTTTTGGAAAAACAACCAGATGCGCCCTTTGGAGAGCTGCTCACCAATTCCATCTCTCTGAAGGATTTCTGCGGCGCTCTTGTCGTGATGTGTACAGTCCAAGATTGCTTTAAGAGATATAGAAGTAAAAGCCACATAAGTCATGGTCTCACCTCAGAGGGTTGAGAGAAAATAAATACACTCTTTTGCCAGTTTTGCTGACACATTGTCCGACTTCACGTTTTCAAAACTTGATCCTCGAGGTTCGTGTGAATATTGGTTTCACGTATTTGAGCGAGAAAACTCATTTTCAAGAAGATTGGATTTTTTAAATTACGAATCAATCTCTATGTTTAATAGTCTCGTGTATCTCCATCTGGTTTTTAAGCTCCAATATCCATGGACAAGTTTGTCACACTTCTCTGGAATTTCTTCCCAAATAGGATATTTGTGATGTAACTGCATATTCAGGAGAAAAGCGAGGAAGAGTTTTTCTCTCCTTCTGTTGTGACCTCAATTAAGTCGCCGACATAAAGTGAAATGTTGAAATGGTTCTCAATATCTCTCATAATTAGACCTTGATAGTCTTCTTTCTTCTCGTGTTTGACCCTTGACCTGATAACCGTAGATATAGAAAATAATAAGAGTTAAGTTCACAAAGGTACAAGTACACAGAAGAGTACTTCCTTCTGTCAATGACTCAATTACAGTAGGAATACGGAAGAATATTTGTGTTTACTTTTATTTCCCATTTCTCAAATTGAGCTAATGCTAACTTAAACATTGGTTCAATTCAAACTGTTTTATTGACCATACGGTCAAGGTGTTTACACTTGATTATGTCCGGCTTCTCATAACCTGGATGACATCATCAGTGGGCGCCATCGGCCGTATCCATCTCTGTGAGGATGTAGATTGTTCAGGAGTTTCCATGGGTTTAATACTATGGGATGTATTTCAATGTGTGCGGGAAAAGCTGATGTGATTTCCAGGTGTTGGACTATGTATCGTTTGGTTTTTTTTACCCGTTTGCCTGAATTCTGGACACTTTTTAGATTTTTTTTCAGTTTTTTCCAAAAATAAACTTCTATTTAGGGGTACTTGCTTTGCGACTCTTCCTTCTACACCCTGATTCTCTCTGTTACAAACTAAATTTACTCATTATTGGACATATTTGTAATACAAAAAGGGGGTGTCCGGCCCGCCGTGTGCCCCCTTTTCTCGTCCAGATCGAGATCCGGTCAAAAGTAAACTGTGAGGTCGGTTGTTTGTGCAGGAATTTTCTAAGACATTAATGGTTTGTGAGTCTAAAAACACACAGTTGTACTATATACAGTACAGCTTAGGTATCCGTCGTTACTCAGGGATTTTTTTAAGATTAAAATAACTCAAAGCATAGTTTGAATTAAATAATCCAAGACCGGGTTATGAAGTTTTAAATGTGTAATTGAACCTTTCACATGCTTACATGGACCAAAAGGAACTTTCGTGATAGATTTTTTTTTTAAATGTCTCAGACTCTACTAATGGCTACAGAAAGCCGAAAAACGTTGAAAGACTTCTGAGAGGCTGTAACTTTAAGAATATTTCAGCTACAGAAATAAATGGAAAGCGACAAATAAAAGAGTCTATTCATGCTATTGTATCTCTAATAATTAGGGAGTAGGTTTCACATAATCGTATTCAGCATTTTTTCTCCCTCGCAGACCAATAAGGAAAAATCATCTCCGTCCAGACACAGAGCTCATGGTGGTCAGAAGATCTCAGTAGGAACCCTGTAGACAGTGTTGTGTATTTTATACAAACTTTAACTGATCCTTTGGTTTTTGTTACCTGACAAAATCTTCTGTGAACTCGTTCATTCTGGTGTCATTGAGCGTCTCACTCTCTCCGTTCATCTTCGTCCAGTAGGTTGCCAGATTTCTATAGAGACATTTTAGGACAGAGAAAAAGTATTTGCAGACTTTCTCGCCAACTTTTTAAAATAGAAATCTGCACGTCAGGACTGTGAACGCATCACTGCTACTGTCGCTGAATAGACCGGAATGCTACCCTGAACCTGGTTCTTTAGGGTTCAGAGTTAGATGTTCGGACTCTTTAGTTGTTTGAATTATATATGCCCACTTTAATGTAGAAGTCACTTCATTCATTGCATCATTGTGCTTATTGTATTTACATTTATTTCATTTATTCTATTATTAACTGTATTTCACGACAACACATACAATTACTGTGTTGTTTTATTTATGTGTACTTTTATTGTTTTTTATATTACAATGAAATCTGACCCATATTTTTAATAATAATAATTTATTGACTGACAGCTTCGGTTATTTATTTGATTTTTTTTAAAGAAGAGCTCATGGCAACATATATAAAAAAAAGGGACCATAAACTAGTTTATTCCTGGAGCGGTACATTTAGAAAATGTTGTATTATGAACTGAATTAGCTCATTTAAAAATTGGTGAATGGAACTTTGAACTAGTTCACTTAGAAATGAAACTCTCGCAACCCTGCCTGTAGCACCTGTGAGAGAACCAAGTTGACTCGAGTGTCCTTTAAAAACATCTACAGATGATCATTTTCCAAAATCTGACAACGCATTTGTTTCCAGGTCCAGCGACTACGGCACCACCTACACCAAACTCAACCTGGTCCCGGGCACGAGCATCGTGGTCACCAGCTTCTACATCTGCCCCACTAACAAGAAGAAGGTGAGTCGCTGTCTCTTCCGTCTCCTCGCTGTGTTTCCTCAAAGATTACCGGGATCTGAAGCTCGTTTAATTTTCCCTCCGCTGTGTGTTTAATAATATCTATGTGGACGTTTGTCTTGGATCTCGTTACAGTTGTGTGTTCAAGGAGAATCTCACACTCAAAGCAGCGCCGAGGCTCAGAAGTTAAACATCAATAATTAAGAAGAAAATCGTTTAATTTGTTCTCCGATGGTTTCTATGAGCTGCTGTTACCCTCGGAGTGTATTTGAGTTGTGATTCCATTGTTCGGCAAATGAGTTCATCGGTGCATAAGAGCCTCGATAGCATTGTTGCAGTTTCTTTTACTTTCTGATTCTTACGAAGGTCCTTTCTTCGCCATAGATACACAACATGTCTTAAGTGCTAAACATGTTTCCACGGCACTCTTCACGTGTGCTTCTGTGATCACTGGTTGACCTTGAATTTACTTAAACATTCGTTTTGAAATGTTTTTTTTCACCTTTCTGTGAGGTCAAGTTGATTTATTGTCGCCTTAAAGATGCTGAAATCATTTCCGTTTGTACATCTTAAGTCAGATACGATGACTTCCTGTGAAGTATTTTGTTCTCAGTAAAACCATTAGATTAATTAATTCTTTAGATGTTTTTTTTTAGCTTGAATTTTCATTTCACATTGAGTAGTCTGGTCTAAATCAGAAAATACTTGTTTTTTTGTGTTGTTCACTTACAGTACAATATATAGACCTTGTGTTCAGTTTTCTAATGATCTAAACCAGCGTTTTTTAAAAGTAAAACTCCATGATGCACTGTAGTATTACTCCACGACCTTAGTAGTATAACTTCACGAGGCACTGCATTATTACTTCACCAGACGCTGCAGTATTACTCCATCAGACTGCAGTATTACTCCACCAGACTCTGCAGTATTACTCCACCAGACGCTGCAGTATTACTCCATCAGACTGCAATATTACTCCATCAGATTGCAGTATTATTCCACCAGACTCTGCAGTATTACTCCACCAGACTCTGCATTAATACTGCACCAGACTCTGCAGTATTACTCCACCAGACCCTGCAGTATTACTCCATCAGACTGCAGGATTTTCCATCAGACTGCAGTATTACTCCACCAGACGCTACAGTATTACTCCACCAGACGCTACAGTATTACTCCACCAGACTCTGCAGTATTACTCCACCAGACTCTGCAGTATTACTCCACCAGACGCTGCAGTATTACTCCACCAGACGCTACAGTATTACTCCACCAGACTCTGCAGTATTACTCCACCAGGCTCTGCAGTATTACTCCACCAGACGCTACAGTATTACTCCACCAGACTCTGCAGTATTACTCCACCAGACTCTGCAGTATTACTCCACCAGACTCTGCAGTATTACTCCACCAGACGCTACAGTATTACTCCACCAGACTCTGCAGTATTACTTCACCAGACGCTGCAGTATTACTCCACCAGACGCTACAGTATTACTCCACCAGACTCTGCAGTATTACTCCACCAGACTCTGCAGTATTACTCCACCAGACGCTACAGTATTACTCCACCAGACTCTGCAGTATTACTTCACCAGACTCTGCAGTATTACTCCACCAGACGCTACAGTATTACTCCACCAGACTCTGCAGTATTACTCCACCAGACGCTACAGTATTACTCCACCAGACTCTGCAGTATTACTCCACCAGACGCTACAGTATTACTCCACCAGAATCTGCAGTATTACTCCACCAGATTCTGCAGTATTACTTCACCAGACTGTGCAGTATTACTACACCAAAATCTGCAGTATTACTCCACAAGGAAGTTTTGACTGCATCTTGCAAATCAATTCTCTTCAACCTACTTTGGTTTCCAAGTCTGGAGAGAACATTTGAAACGGTGTTGTTTTGATGTATTAGCTGGTGAGTCAACAGAGGGAACGTTACCTTGAATAACATTCACAGCGAAGCAGAAGGAAGTATTTTTCTCACTCCCACGTCAGCCGTGTGAGACAAAAACGGATTATTCCCATGGAACGCTTTTGCAGACTTTTTTGTCATGTAAAGCTGCTGAATTCTACTGTTAAAGACATTAAGATGCATTTTGTTGCAACACAAGTTCAAAGGGAGAGTTTTAAGTCTTCTCTAGCAACTACTTTTTAGCATCTTCAACACAAGAAAGGCGTCAGGATCACGCAAAGAATCCGCACAACATGCCTACATTTCTGCTCAGAGTGTCCGGCCAATCTCTCTTTCTGATAGTGTTTGAGACACTTCCACTCCACACTCCTACACATGGAACAGTAATTCAATCCGGGCGGCTTCAGGGCTCCGGATAATTCCAAACTGTAGGCTGCAGATAAGCTGGAGTCGCGAGCCAGGAGGTACAAAAGGTGACTGAAGCCCAGATATGACAGGACTCCCAACCGTGGCCGCCCGTCTAATTGGCAGACGTTATCAGCGAGGTCCAGAGTTCCTCCAATCAATGTGGAGAGAAAAAATTGGGTCCGGATCAGATGGAGTCACTTTTCTCGCTTTCTGCTTCAGTCACTTCTCCAAACGTCTGTGCCGGAGCCGCCGTCTCCTCCCAGTCACTCCCGCTGAATAGTGAGGGGGCCGGACGGCGCGAGGGGATTTAATTGCCGGGGACTGAAGTCGTCTTCATCTCCATCGGAGACTAAACGAGGGACCGATCGGAGACCATTTAAGAGCGTTTAGATGCCGGGATGGTCACTGTCACCATGGTCCGCAGCAAAACCCTTTCGGTTTGAAAGAACTTGCTATGTTTTCATCTACAGTTTAATCGACAGTTGCTTTTTATTCAATGTTTTCATCTCAGAAATATTACTTTTTTAGCAGGACATTTGACTCATGTTCGCCTAATACGACAGATTTATCTTTCTCAAGTGAGATCCTAACCCTGGACTCACACCAGTATTTTTGCCACCGATTGCATTGAACTAATGCACGTCTGCAGGAGTTGTATTTTATTCAGAACTTTGTGCTAAAATAGAAGTAGTTTCTATTTTATCTGCTTCACGTCGTGAGGATGATGTTGATACGTGGATCGTTCAAGCATTAATTTCCTGATAAATTACAATGTTTAACATATTTGCTGATTTTTTAGGTAATTCAAATTTCATTCATTTTCTACTCAACCTCATGTGAGGCTTCAAGAAACAACTAATACGGGGTCATGGAACAGTGACATATTAAACGGCCTCTAGGTGTCACTCTCTGCTTTATAATCTTTGGCTCTGATCGACTAATTTAATATTACCTTGAATCACTTTCAAACTGAGAGTGCCATCTTTCGGGGTTAAAGACAGAGTTTGCATTCATTTCCATATTTGCAAAAATACCGAGAGAACTTTTTGAGATTTCCAGGAAAAGTGGATACGATCTGAACATGAGGCGGCCTCGGTGGAGTTTGTGCAATATTGCAAGTTCACTTTTCTTACACAGGGTATAAAAAAAATGGTTAAATCATTAGTCACTGAGGACTGTCTACACTGCGTAAATATTGTGACTATAAGTACATTAGCATGAGTAGCCTTTTTTTTTCGTCTCATTCCATGGAAGGTTTTAAACTAAAGCTCTGTAGCTCAAATAGTAACAAAGTTACACCCTTTTAAAAATAGAAAAGTGTTTGACCTTCTTTTAGCCGTTAGCAGCTTCCGCGTCATTTTTTCAAACCTGTCGCAATTGTGCCGAAACAATAATGCTACCACGCTTTTACTCCGGCACTCCGGTTTCATCCCACAGTCCGAAAACACACAGAGGTTGATTAGAAATTTGTTGAAATTGTCCATAGGTATAAGTGTGTGTGTGATTGGTTGTGAGTCTTTGTGTGTCCAGGGATTGACTGGCAGGCAATCCGAAGACATACAGGCGCCCTGTCACCGTTTAAATTGACACTAAGATGTGTGAAACTAAACAACTTTTGCATTTTTTAAAAAATATTTTTCGTGTTGTTTCATCAGATAATCTTTGTCGCCACAAAAGTGTTATTTCAATCTTTTTGGGGGTCGCCTTGATGGATGGTGCCATAATTGTACCGTCGTATTCTGAACCAGCTACTTGAGCGTGAATCTTTCTCAGACGATAATGAAGGTTCAAGGTTCAAACTGTCTTGTTTATCCTTCAAACCATAAGCGACGTGAAGCACAAACACACACGCGTGTCCTGAGCCGTGATCGATACAGTTAATCACAGCCGGCGGCAGACGAGCGGGTCTTTAAACTCTGCGAGGGGATTACACTCGGCATGAAGGGATCACGGAGATGGTGCGAGCGAACTGATCAATGGGACGTCAGGCATTTAGACAGAGTCTGGTAAAGAGACAACGTTACACACACACATGAGCACACACACACACACGAGCAGACAAACACACACACGAGCAGACACACACTCATCTGTTGATTCTACGAGAGACTTATTAAAGATCTGCCCCGGCGTATTTGAGCCAGAGGACTCCTGAGAACCCTTCACACACTTCAGCGTCGTAAATAAATGCTGAGTCTTTAGCGCCGTGGTTGGCTGTCGCGTCAGCACTTTCACTTCGCAGCAGCTGTGTGGAGGAAACACTCCTCATAAACATGGGGAGTCCTGGACTCAAGCATGTGATGGAGGTGGAGCTAGAATCTGGTTTACATTGACGGAAATTGTTCAAAACAGAAATAAATAAATACATTTTCTGCAACGAAAAACAGATATTTGGCCCTTAAGTGTATTTATGTGACGAACACTGTGTTTCTACGGCTAAGAAATAATTTCCTTCTGACTTGATCAAGAAATGGACTTAATTGAAATAGTTTAACTAAGAATGTTTTTTAAGGGAAGTTGGAAAAAAATGGTTCAAATATTACTGACATTGTTATGTTTTTGTGTCGCTGGAGGAAACCAGAGTACCCGAAGTAAGCATTAAGGCTCTGAACAGGTAGAAAGCTGTGAGCCTTAATATTTATTATTAATTGACTCTTTAAATTACTTGTTGAATGTCTGTCTTTTAACTGCTTTCCTTTTTTCCCCCTTCGTTTTATTATCTTCTTTCCACGAAGATCGTTTATTTCTTTCAGTTGTTTCTAAAAACGATATTATTGCATAATTACACTGTGATACAACACTCTTTTTTTGTAGTTTTTCATTCTTACTTAAATATTTTTCCCATATTCAAAAAACGTGTTTCTTTCTTTTTGTGTGGGATGATCCAGTGTAAAGATTAAAATAACTTTATTTGTTTGTTTTGTTAATTATATTTGTTACCCTGGTCTAGTAAAGCACTATACAAATAAAAATGACTTACTTACTTAATGTTTTAAAGTAGTAATATGTAAGATTGTAAAGATGGTTTCTGTCTCCCTCTACTGTCAGAACCGTGTAATATCCACGCCATGGCTCCTCCGTTGTGCAGTTGCCACATATACATTTGTTTATAAAACAAGATAAAGACTCTTGTTGTTTAAATTTGTTTTTTAATGTTACTGGCTACTTCGAAAAAGGTCTCTCAGTACTATATGAAAATATATATATATTCATAAATGACTCACTGTTTTAAAGCAGTTTGGGGGTCGGGTTAGCTAAAGAGCATATAGTTCTACTAAAAAATAAAAATATCAAAGTCAAAAAGCTACTAAAAAACTAAATGAGACAAAAACTGAGTCAAATCCAGTGCAAAGTAATTGATATTTGTGCTAAATTAAGAAAATGATTGAGACTATTGTAGTTTGTCCTATTTTTATTATTGTTATTATTGCAACAATGCAATCAAATATAATACTAATAAATATTTCTGCTCGTTGTGGTTTAACAAATGTCAATATTTGAACATTCTAAAAGCCAAATTGTATTTCAAATATCAACCTTTGATTGAAGTGCAGCTGATTTTCATCTGCTGTGAGAATGTTTGCTCGTCAAAAGCTCTCAGAAGAAACTTGCGTGAGGAGAATCTAAATGTTTCTGGTTATTTATAAATCTCAATGAGTTGATTTGCCTCTCAAGCAGCTACTTCTGAGTCTTGACGGCAACAGTGCTCACCTGCTGCTTGACATCAGCGTCCTGAGCAGCCTCTCTGGCAGCAGGAGCATCGCCTGCAGGAGAATCATCGAGGTCAAATTCCTTCACACGAAATCCACCTTCTGTTCCCGTGACCTTAATTATGTTCTCCAGCGACTCGTCTGGTGCAGCTCGAAAGAAGGTCTCGGAGCTGATGAAGACATGAAGACAGTGATGTGGTGGAACACTGCACCTTAAAGTGACAGTTCACCCTAAAACACTGCTTTTCTACTCACGCAAAAGTTGGGATTATTTTCTGAGTAATCTGTGCTTTTTAGAGTAATATACAAAAATGTTTGTTCATTTTAAAGTAGCGACTGGAGCTCAATTGTCTTCAATTTTATCTTTGTCCAAAAAGACACTCAAAAACATCCAAATATCTCCATGGTGCTATATACTGTATATCATTATATATATATAATATATATATATATATATATATGTTTATTTATATATATATATATACATATATATATATATATATATATATATATATATATATATATATATAAACAGAGAATATAAATGTATTTTAGCTAAAAGTCACACATTTTACTTACTGAGGAACATAGCTGTTAGTTCGCTGTTATAGCTTAGTCACAGTTTCATATGGTGTATCTTACTTCTTCTTCTTATCTTTTGGGGTTAATTCAATTTTATAAACATACTTTACCGAAACTGTGTACCACATTACTTATCATTTAATATCTGCCTATCAATGCAGCACTATTCTATTTTTGGATTTGAAGTATAATATCGAATATAAAAACATCACATCCCACCCTGTAACGCTTTTATGTTGTATTATAAATACGTATTAAAAAAACATAGCAGACAGAATCACTTTGACAAGTTTCTTCACAATAAAATTATTTATTTACATTATTTTGTCGATATTTAGGCTCAAATTAGCTAAAATTTAATAAGCATGATATATAACAGCTACAGAAAAGTAGTTTCCTTTTGAATGGAGGACGTTTTTACAACAAGAAAACATTAAATATATTTTATTATCAATAGGATTTCATGCCTGAGATGGAAAATTATTTATATCATTTATTATATTTCTATCAAATAAAGCAAATGTATTAAAGACATTTTTTTAATGCCAACTTAAAAAATGTACATGGGTTGCTCCAACATTTTACAGGGTTTAACTTCTTCTAATACCATTAAGTCAACGAAAAATAGCAACTTTTTCGTACTAAAAAAGGTTGTGCATCTCTTTTCCAACATTAGACAAGTTTAAAAGTTTCAAGATCTTGGTACAAAAAAAAATTCTAACAAGTTTCTCTGTGCATTTCTTCTCTCAGACACAGTGTTTATAAGAAAGAAAGAAGAGATTGCATCAACAGTTCTTGAATGTTTGTGTTGAAAGGCCCAAAGAACAAAGCACCACTCACAAGACAATGAGATTAAAGATGGAAAGATGAAAAAGCAAAACGCAACAAAACAAGCAACAGGCAGTAATAGAATTGCCACTTCACCGATTGACACTTCAAAGAAAAGAGGAAGAAATTTGCCTGATTTATGATCAAATATATATATTTGTGACTGACAGTGAGTGTCATTTATCCTGTTTTCTCAGCATCTTGAAGCATGTCTTCCTGAAGGATAATGTTTTCGTCAGATCAAAGTCAACATCGTCTGAAACAAGATGATGTGAGAAAGATATTGAGAAAGATGTTTGAATTACCCTGAGGTGAGTTTGAACGATGCTTCCAAACATTCGGAATCATAGATCCATGGAACTCCAGGTTCATTTCAACTGAACTAAGATGGTTAGAAAAATAATTTCTCTGCTTTCATTTGCTTCACTTGATGAGTTTAGTAATTAAAACTGTTCGTCTTAATGGAGTTTGTTCTGCTGGAATTTAAAAAGAAATGTTCGTCTGAAACGACTACACCACTGATGGTAACTCTGATTTCTTCCACTTGTTGTTAGATCTCAACAGAAAAATGAATTAGTTACATGAATGTTTTCATGAAAATTGTATTCAATTAAAATAAACTTTACTAAATGAAAGTAGTTCTTACAACTGGATGGATGGATGGATAAATGGATGGATAGATGGGTGGATAGATGGAGAGATGGATGGATGGATTGATGGATGGATGGATGGATGGATGGATGGATGGATAAATGGATGGATAGATGAATGGATGGATGGATAGACATCCTGTTTAATGGATGGATAGATGGATAGATGGATAGATGGATGGATGGATGGATGGATGGATGGATGGATGGATGGATAGATGGACAGACGGACTGACTGACTGACGGACTGACTGACTGACTGACTGACTGACTGCTGGAACACTGAACTTGTGTATTTGATGCAAAAAAATAGATTTATTTTAGTTCTCTACCTGGAAAGTCAGGAAAAGTACTTCAGTGTCATTATTCAGAACAGTTTTGAAGGACCAACAGTATATTAATAATAGATAGAGAGATAAAAACTTTATTAATATTGAAGAAACTCTGATTATTCCTTTTGTTATTTTATAAGGTTCTTACTTAGAGCTGCTTATACTTCGATCGAGATCAGAAGTTGAGAAGAGTCATGTAGAACTGGGAGAAAGACTGTCGGGAAAGATAAGGTGTATAGAATGTTTAGATGATGGAAAGATGGTTTTTCTGTGTTTAGTGATTAGTCCGTGGTTTACTGTGCCTCCAAAATGGAAGTTGTTGTTTTATATTTGCACTTTTTCATCCCTTGCACTTTGTTCTTTTTATTTGCACTTTTTTTCTTGTTCTTGTTTTTATGAAACCATCGTCTGCTGTGTACTGGAAACTCAACGGAGATCTCAAGAGGGATAAATAAAGTCTATTTAATCTAATCTAATCTAATGATTTTACAGAAACATCATGGCTGCTGAGCCAACCAGAGTCTCCAGAGTAATGGAACTCTTCAATCTCTCGGCATAAACAACACCAGAATGATTATTATGAAACACTTTTTTAAATGTATTCCGGCTACTTTCTGCCAAACGGCTTGGTTGCCGTCCAAGCCCACTTTTCATTTTTTATCTCCTCACTTTAGATCTCATGCTCGTGCGTTTGGTTAATGAGCAAGTCACTGTTCCGATTTATTTGTCTCTAATCCTTTGATTTATGTAATCTCTCGGCGGCGCTTCGAGTCTTTGGCGGAAATAGATTCCCTCCGTCGTCGCCATCCATCTGCCGTGAGACGCCACTTTCCACTCTGTTAAAAACAGGCTTTCAGAGAAACCCTCTTCAGGCTCGTCTCCTCTTGTTCGTGGTACTTTCCCTGCCGTTGGAGGGCCACTCCAGAGCTGCTGACGCTGGAGATGTGACATCCAGGATGTGACCACCCTTGTTCCTCTCGCTGTGATTCGTCCTGAATATTTCAGCAGGTTTGCTTCTTCAGCTGCACTCTGAGTGTTCGGCCAAGTGATGCCTCCTTCTTCGTGCGGCATTTTAGTGCTTTAATAAAGTCGCGCCTTCACAAAACCTCCGTGTCCAACAGAGGTGAGGCAGATTTGACACGAAGATAATACCTTTGGCAGGGAAAAGGGACGAGTTCCAGGCGTGAATCAACCGTTTCCTTTGCCTCCTTCGTACCATCACAGCTCTGAACTGCTTCTCTTCTCTTTATGTGATCCTCTTCCTGCTCACAGGCTGATAACGAAAGCAGGAGAAAGAGGAGTGAGCCAATAAGGGAGCATAGCAAAAGGCTTTCCATTCTAGTTTAGCAGCTGCACATTTATAGAAAGAGTCGAACCAAACTGATAAATCTCTTCAATCATTCCTGTTGATATCGTGACATACCGTAAGATAAGATAAGAACCAGATAATATGGAGATGTACAGACAGCCTAAAGGATGGATGGATAGTTTGATGGATGGATGGATGGATGGATGGATGGATGGATGGATGGATGGATGGATGGATGGATGGATGGATGGATGGATGGATGGATGGATGGATGGATGGATGGATGGATGGATGGATGGATGGATGGATGGATGGATGGATGGATGGATGGATGGATGGATGGATGGATGGATGGATGGATGGATGGATGGATGGATGGATGGATGGAAAGAGAAATGGATGGATTGATTGATGACAGAAAGACAGACAGCCTGATGGATGGATGGATGGATGGATGGATGGATGGATGGATGGATGGATGGATGGATGGATGGATGGATGGATGGATGGATGGATGGATGGATGGATGGGTGGATGGATGGATGGACGGATGGATGGATGGATGGATGGATGGATAGATAGTTGATGGATGGATGGACAAACAGCCTAATTGATGGATGGATGGACGGACAGACAGGCAGCCGGATGGATGGATGGATGGACAGAAAGACGGACAGCCTGATGGATGGATGGATGATATAGTCACCAATTCTAGTCCTAAAGCATCCATCCATCAGGCTGTCTGTCTTTCTGTCCATCAATCAATCCATCCATTTCTCCATCCATCCAGATGGATGGACAGACAGCCTAATTGATGGATGGATGGGAAGACAGACAGACAGAAAGACGGATGGATGGATGGATGGATGGATTGATTGAAGGACAGAAAGACAGACAGCCTGATGGATGGATGGATGGATGGATGGACAAACAGCCTAATTGATGGATGGACGGACAGACAGGCAGCCGGATGGATGGATGGATGGATGGACTGATAGAAAGACAAATGGATGGATTTATGGATGGACAGAAAGACGGACAGCCTGATGGATGGATGGATGATATAGTCACCACTTCTAGTCCTAAAGCAGTCTGCCTCAAGTGGACATGTGATGAACTGTTTTTACTTCTTCATCGGCTTCACTTATCAAAGCCGGTTGTTGTCGTTCAGTAAAGAAAACATATGAAGTTGAATCAAAACATTCAAATATAAAATCAACGCAGAGAAAAACTGTTCTTCCGGATCTAAACTGAGACTGACCTTGTTCTGCCACATATTTTAAATCTGAACTTGGATTAACGATCATGATTCCAAGTCTTTTTTTCGTCCTTGCTGGTCCATTTAGACGAGGAGGGATCTCTCCGGGATCACCTTTGACTCTGCGTCCACGGACTCCAGCGACGCATTTGTCCTGAACCGGCCGAGCCCTCGACCCCCCGCCCGACCATGATGCTCTTCACATAACAGGCTCAGATGAATTGACCCGAATCCACCGGTCGGATCAATAGACATCGACTCTTATCTCCGGAGGGACGAGCGGCCGGGATTTAAAACACACGGACGCTCCTGCCGGGACATAAATCCAGTCCTGGACACTCATGACTGTAGCGCGGCTGAAGAATTAAAGAGGTGGTTTAATATATTCCAGTGGGTGAGAATCAGAAGCGGGTGAGAGAAGAACCGACAAACTCTTCATCCGTCAAACAAGAGCTCCGGTTTGAATCAACAACTTCATGTCCAAGTCTCTCCTTTATTGTCCTACTTGTGTATAAATACATCTCTAATCTTTTTAATTCCACGCCCTGATTAACGTGAGCCAATTTTAGCCTCAGCAATGGTGTCGGATTTTTTTTAATTTTTGCCGGCGGCTAGAAGCGACCCGCCTTGTTCTCTATTACCATGATGGAGCATTTGCATCCTTTACTTAAAGAACGCTCTTTAGAACTTCCCCAGCATTCATCCGTCTTCGCTCGGCTTCAAAATGGCTTCTTTGTCTCTGAAATATATCGCAGCCCCTGACGTTCATTTGACTCTCTCTTTTTTATGCACTCCACCTCTTTTTGTTATCTACTTTTAAATGGTGCGATCCATCTTCTGTGCCCGCAGTCTTTAATCCCTGGCTGCCTTTTTAATTGTCAATAAAAGATCCGGGCCAGAATAAAAACTGCTCATATAGTGCCAGACGGGAACTTCTTCTGCTTCTTTGTGACAGTGACCAGCACTTAAGTAGAAACACTTGCAACTAAACTAATACCAATATTCAATAGCACTGTCAAGAGTGTGTGTAAAAAAAGACGATCATTCTATGTTTTATTCTACGATAAACACTTAAATATTCACAGTGTTTATTAATTTGTGTGCTGCGATTAAACCTCCGGCCACTAGTTGGCAACATCCGTCATTTACTCCGTGTCAAAGTAACAAGAAAACTCGGCGAAATGGCAGCAAGAAAGGAAACACCAGAGTCCAGAAGCTTTTTAAGCTGACGTTTGGATTCATTTTAAAACAGTTTAAAGTAAAACAATTAATCAAAAATTAACTCATTATTGTACTTCATTGTTAATATGAGTTTACGTTTTTTCTTCAGCACTTTCCTACAAACACTTTCACATTTGATTAAATAACGTTTTTGCTCATTTCTTTGTTGTGAAAGCGAGAAAAAGTGTTGTTTCTTTCAAAGAAAAAACATATGGTTGTTCCTCCAGTTTCTTTCCTATAACATAGAACTTTAGTTATTTTCACCACATAGAAAACAACATTTTTGCAAATGATTTAAAAAAAATAAAATATTGTCAAAATGAAAGCATTTTTTACACATAGAGTTGGATATTATAGTTAAAATAATTCCAAAATAAAGTGTCCCAATCCATTTTCTGTTTGTAGCCTTTAAAATTCAAAATAAAAACTATTTTCATTAGGACAAAATTTAAGTAAAACAAACACTTTAATCTGTCCATTAAAAACTCCTTATTTTCAGTGAAATCAATCAATATTAAAAAAAAAAAAAATGCACTAAACTCACAAGCAGCTTTTATGCTTCAAACCTTTTTTGTTATGGTGATAGTTCACACAAAAAAGACGCACTTAAATACTTTTTTTTCGGATCAATTTCTCATTGAAAGCTTCAGTACAGACCAGCAGTGTGGAGGTGTTTGGATGCTTATAAGATAAGATGAAGATAAAGGCAAGGGATACTACGATAGCATGAACATACATTTCTACATATAAAACTTCTAAAAATTAACAGATTACTCTGAAAATAATCCCAACCCTTGCTTGACATCAGGGTGAGAGGAAAAATAAGTTAAATTAGTTTTTTGTGTGTAACTATCACTTGAAGGTATCTATTAATTCACTTTTTGGTGTTTTTTTTGTGTTTTAATTTCTTTGGCTTATCTTCATTAAAATAAATGTGTTGAAAATGCTCAAAATAATCATAATATTCATTCCAAGATGTATTTTTTTCAATCCTCTACACTTTAAACAGCTAATAACTATCTACTTTATAGAGACTTCTATCCCCAACTTTGAATCTTTTAACTTTTCGTATTTTTCTTCTCTGAAGCATCATCTTCTTTCTTAGGAATTAAAGGTGACGCTAAAAGTGAAACAACCTTCTTAGCGAGCGTTAAAACATCAACGTTTTTGTCTCTCTTGTTCCTAAAAATAGACTTTCCTGCCATCATGATTCTATTAGCGAGGGGTTTTATTTTTTCTGTGCGCTGATGATTCTTCTTCGAACTGTACCATCCTTCTCCTTCAAAGGCAGCGCGAGCAGCAGAAGCTAATTTTATTCCCGCCTGTCTTGCAGCAGGTACATTCATCGTTTACAGCATTAGTCACGTTAACCACAGGAGTCGTGTCTCAAAAGTCTCGCTTCTTTGAACACGCCAAAGCCTCCTTGCATAAGCAGCTGAGCTGGTAAAACGACTCGCCCGCCGTTTAAAGGTTCAAACCACAGTTGAGGCTTTGAGAAGTTATTCTTACTTGGACCGAGAACTGTGCGGAACAAATAGCTTGTTAGCTTGTTAGCTCTGCCAAACAAATAATGACAATGTGTGTCAGAGCACATGGAGGTATCGTGGTTAGAGAAATCGCTGTGATGACACGATGGAATATACACACAGGTCAAAAAGATAATCCCCCTAAAAATGGAACAGGAAAACAATTCAGGCCGGATGTACCCTACAATGAAGGTTACAATCTGGCGCCTGTTGCAGGGAAGAGGTGGCTTTAAATCCTGCACCAACAACCTGCACCTGATGAAGTGGATAGCTGTTGATGCACAGCAACAGGCGTCCTAAACAAACTCAGAAGTTCAACAAACAGGAAGTTTCAAAATAAAACCATAAGATCTGGTAGGTGAAACGAAAAAACAACAACTTTAATCTGCCCAGTATCATGGGGCGAGAGGCAGGGGACACCCTGGACAGGACGCCAGTGAGACACAGGGCACACAAAGACAAGACAACCATTCACACACACACTCATACCTATGGACAATTGTTCCCATTGTTCTCAATCAACCTCTGTATGTTTTTGGACTGTGGGAGGAAACCGGAGTGCCCGGAGTAAACCCACGCAACACGGAGAGAACATACTAACTCCACACAGAAAGTTTGGCTCGGCCTTGAATTTTAATATAATTTATTTTTAACTAAAATTATAGTTAGTTTTTGTGCTTTAAACATTTATTGTTATGGTGATAGTTCACCCAAAAATGTAATTGACTGGTGCTAACTCGTTTCAACACCTGCACCTGATGAAGTGGTTAGCTGTCGAATCACAGCAACAGGCGTGGAAATCCTAAACAAACTTATAAGTTTAACAAACAAGGAAGTGTTTTATGTTCCACCTGAGCCTGCATGGGTTCATTTCAAGCACTCAAGAGTCGTCCAGAAGTGTGTCTCTCGGGCTAGCGACCTGTTCAGGGTGTCCTCCGTCTCTTGCCCTTGGTAGCTAGGACCCGAAAAACTGTAGTGGTAGAAAATTAAAAAGTGTGTTTGGATATGTAGTAGCTTTGTCATTCAATTTTTTTTTAATTTTTGTCAAGTAAGATGTTTTCAGCCATTTTCTTTCACTGGGTGGTCCGTATGTTTTCTGTCCAGAGTGTCCCCTGCCTCTTGCCCTTGATACGTGGGAAAGGTTTAAGAATCTTTTGACCCGACCTTCTGTAGCAAGACTCTCAAACCTTAATGGTCAGTGGGATGCAAGTCTGCGTGTCACCAGTATGTACATCTAAAAATAAATGTACCATCAACCAGCTGTCACTGCCTGTATCCACGCTGACTCATCCCCGTCCTGCCACAGCAAGAAATGTTCTTCTAAATCGAAGCTACTTTTCTCATCGTAAATATAGCGCATTAGCTGAGAAACCTCCTACTGAATTTATCATGGAAAACTTTCTGTTTATCAATCATCTTTCTATCTTGTTTTCCTGATCTCCGTCCTCCTCCTTCTCTCTTTCGTGATCTCTCACGGATTCCATGGCAGGCCAAGATGTGCGAAAAAGCCGAGATCTGACAGTGGAAAATTGATCTTTTTCTTTCGAGACTCTTCTTCTTTTGACTGGGGCCGACGCTGAATATAAATTGATAAATTTTGCGAGACCACCGGTGCGATGAGGCCCGGAGCGACCAGATATGATTCGGGCTCTCTGGCGCCGCCAGGACCGGGATCGTGACGCAGGGAAAAAAATGTTCCCCTTCGCGACGTGCGGAATGAAAACGTTTGCGTCGCAGCTGTTGTCGTCTCGTTGTTAACTGGATATAATAACTGGATAAAGACCCTGATGTTGTTACGACGGGAGGAAGTTGTTTATGTTGTGATCCTGTCTTTAGGGTGTTTTTCTTCGTCTTCTGTGTCTTTTTCATCCAGGGACCGTTGTAGGTACAATTTCGGTCCCCCCTACAATTTCGGTCCCCCCTACAATATCGGTCCCCCCTACAATATCGGTCCCCCCTACAATATCGGTCCCCCCTACAATATCAGTCCCCCCTACAATATCGGTCCCCCCTACAATATCAGTCCCCCCTACAATATCAGTCCCCCCTACAATATCGGTCCCCCCTACAATATCGGTCCCCCCTACAATATCGGTCCCCCCTACAATATCGGTCCCCCCTACAATATTGGTCCCCCCTACAATATCAGTCCCCCCTACAATATCGGTCCCCCCTACAATATCGGTCCCCCCTACAATATCTGTCCCCCCTACAATATCAGTCCCCCCTACAATATCGGTCCCCCCTACAATATCGGTCCCCCCTACAATATTGTCCCCTCCACTTCCTACGTGATGACGTCACACGCTGCATATGCGAACGTGTCTTAAAATTTTTTTTAATGGGTTAAAGAAACGTCAACAGAACGTTTACATGATACTTTTTACCACATAAAACATTTATATCGACAAAAAGACGATCTTCGTCAACCTAATGACACCAACAGGAAGTGACCGCGCTACATGTGACGAAGCCTCTGATTGGCTGAAGCTGTTTTACTAATAATAACTCACAACTGTACAATGCAATACAAACATTCGAGTTCCGAAATAATTCGCTTTTCAAACAACAAAAATGTTATAATATTTCCCTTTCTATAACTCATTCTACCTGTGTGTAGTTCGGATCATAAACACCTCAGTAATTATTTATGTACATAAGCGAATTATTTCGGAACTCGAATGTTTGTATTTCATTGTACAGTTGTGCGTTTTATTAGTAAAACAGCTTCAGCCAATCAGCGGCTTCATCACATGTAAGTAAGTAAGTAAGTAAGTAATATTTATTTATATAGCGCTTTTCCAGACCAGGGTCACAAAGCGCTTAAACAATCAAAACAATACTCAAAAAAGTACATACTTTAAAGATCAAGATAATACTGAGAACAACACAGGAGTTCCAGAAATTCAAGCACTAAGAATGTAGCGCGGACACTTCCTGTTGGTGTCAAAGTCAATGTATCGTCGTTTTATGTGGTAAAAAAGTATCACGTAAACGTTCTGTTGACGTTTATTTAACCCATAAAAAATATTATTAAGAGACGTTCGCATATGCAGCGTGTGACGTCATCACGTAGGAAGTGGGGGGACGATATTGTAGGGGGGACCGATATTGTACCTACACCGTCCTTACCCTTGTTACATTCCCATGACATTCTTTATGCCAGCGGAGAGAATTCGTCTCTCCAGCAGGTCCTTGGTCCCCCACCTCCGGGAGACGTTGGAGCCTCCTCGACTGACTCCTTCCGAAGTGGAGGAGCATATGCTCTACTCCCACCCTCTACCAGATGACAGTGCTTGTCAACCTCCAAGAGGTTTAACAAACAGGAAGTGTCAAAATAAATCCATGAAAACAGCAGTGCTGTGTCTCAAATCGCATACTAGCGTACTAAAAGTTAGTATTTTTAGTACGTTAGTGCGTCTCAATTCTTAGTACGCCAATTTAGTGCGCCATGCACACTAAATTGGCGTACTAACACGCCCACAAAACTAGCATGGTTCGATGGACACTAACCACACTAAACAGCTGCCATTTTAGTGACGTTTTAAACGGAAGTTACGTCATATATAAATGCATATATATGCATATACTTAAATGTGTATTTTCCGCAGCAGTAAGAGGATAAACACGTATTCGCTGCTGATACCAGCTTAAATATCTCGCGATTATTTAGATTCTCATATTTTTTCTTTATTTCTTTTTCCAAAGTTGCAATACGTGCTGCCAGCAGGTGGCGCTAGCGTTCAAACAGCTGGTTGAAACATCGTTAAATAGAAGTAGAAGAAGAAGCTGTCATGTGATCTCCGGTTAGTGTGTAGCTTCAGGGTTTGATTTGAGACATACATCTGTGGAGAATTTGCGTACTAGTTAGTATGTACACTAAACTGATGCATACTAACTTCTAGCATACTAAGATTAGTATGCGATTTGAGACACAGCACTGATAGGTAAAACAGGGAAAAAAAAAAACTGCAAACTGTTGTTGTTATAGTGATAGTTCACCCAAAAATGCAACTGAGTGAGTGACTGGTGCTAACTTGTTTCAAAACCTGCACCTGATGAAGTAGTTAGAAGTGATGCACAGCAACAGGCGTCCTAATCCTAAACAAACTCAGATTTATAACACAGGAGACCAGAGCAACCCCCCGAAAGGAAACTCATATCATCTGCTTCTACTCGTCATCTTTTCCTACTCACAGTTCTTGACTTTATCTCAACTATCCGCCTGTCGATCTAACCCTCCGAACCTTCCTCACTTGTGAACAAAACCCCAAGATATATGAACTCCTCCACTCGAGGCAGAATCTCATCTATAACCGCACCCCCTTTTTCTGACTTCCCGGCTTTATATTCGGTTGCGAAACGCTCTTATCAAATGTTCAAGGTCAAATACTCAGATGTTTCAAATGTTGAAGTCTTTCTCTCCAAGACGCAGTAAGATCCTCATCATGACCATGTTTTAAACTTTATAAAGTTGCTCTGGAAACACTTCTCTCCTCCTCCACTTTGTTTATACAACGAGTCCCTTAGAGGTGGAGACATCCTGGATGGATGACGTACTGTCATAAAACTTCAACGCTCTGGTTCTAAAATACTCTCTTGTTTTTCTTCGCCAAATCCCTTCGAGCTGAAGACTCACATTTCTGGATCCAGACACGGATCGATACCTTAAAGAAGGAGTGAGAACCAAAAGTCCTACTCCTCGGGGTCGTGTGGTTCGTGGGGTCACAGCAGGTCCTCGGGCAGGGTGTCAGGGATGGGTTGTCTCCAGTAGCAGAAGGAGCTGAACTCTGGCATCTTGAAAGACATAAAAACATGAGGCGCTTATTCAGATGTTTAAATGTCTTGTTCGTAGATAAAAGACTCAAACTGGAAGAAAAAGGTTTTTCTCAGGAGGACGAATGAAAGTTGAGATCAGTCCGAGCTCTTCCACGACTTCCTCTCAAACGACCACATAAAAGTGAGGAACTGGAGACTCCAGCTGCTCTGAACCAGCTTTAGTGTTGGTGAGCCGTTGTTGTTTGTCTCACACCGACGATAAAAGTCCTTTTTCTTTCCCCTGCATCGTTCGGCTCGGCTCTCATCCCTCCTGACTGGCTTCTTGAAGAGGAAACCAAACGTCGGCGTTCAGGCAGCTGTCGGCGGCGAGCGTCCATCTGTCTGCGGAGGAGCAGCTGCTGCTGTCAGACAGATGTGGTTTATTTCGGGGGAAGCTCAGTCGAAGGAGTCAGATTCATGAACTGGTGGATTCTGTTGAGTTTCTCTGTCACTCCACAAGACGTGTGTGGGAAAACAAACGTGTTTGTGGTATCCCTTATGTGTTCTCTGGGTCAAGCTGACCCAAAAGCCAGAATACAAATGTGTTTGTGGTATCCCTTATGTGTTCTCTGGGTTAAAGATGACCCGAAGGCCCGAAAACAAATGTGTTTGTGGTATCCCTTGTGTTGTCTTTGGGTCAAGGTGACCCGATGGCCCGAAAACAAATGTGTTTTTGGTATCCCTTGTGTTGTCTTTGGGTCAAGGTGACCTAAAGGCCAGAAAACAATTGTGTTTGTGGTATCCCTTGTGTTGTTTATGGGTCAATGTGACCCAAAGGCCCGAATACATATGTGTTTGTGGTATCCCTTGTGTTGTCTATGGGTCAAGGTGACCCGAAGGCCCGAAAATAAATATATTTTATGTTTGTGGTGTCCCTTGTGTTGTTTATGGGTCAATGTGACCCAAAGGCCCGAATACATATGTGTTTGTGGTATCCCTTGTGTTGTCTCTGGGTCAAGGTGACCTAAAGGCCCAGAATACAAATGTGTTTGTGGTATCCCTTGTATTGTCTCTGGGTCAAGGTGACCCGATGGCCCGAAAACAAATGTGTTTGTGGTATCCCTTGTGTTGTCTTTGGGTCAAGGTGACCTAAAGGCCAGAAAACAATTGAGTTTGTGGTATCCCTTGTGTTGTTTATGGGTCAATGTGACCCGAAGGCCCAAATACAAATGTGTTTGTGGTATCCCTTGTGTTGTCTATGGGTCAAGGTGACCTAAAGGCCCGAAAACAAATGTGTTTGTGGTATCCCATGTTTTGTCTCTGGGCCAAGGAGACCCAAAGGCCCGAATACATATGTGTTTGTGGTATCCCTTGTGTTGTCTATGGGTCAAGGTGACCCGAAGGCCCGAAAATAAATATATTTTATGTTTGTGGTGTCCCTTGTATTGTTTCTGGGTCAAGGTGACCTAAAGGCCCCGAATACAAATGTGTTTGTGGTATCCCTTGTATTGTCTCTGGGTCAAGGTGACCCGAAGGCCCGAAAACAAATGTGTTTGTGGTATCCCTTGTGTTGTCTCTGGGCCCAGGTGACCCTAAGGCCCGAAAATAATGTGTTTGTGGTATACCTTGTGTTTTCTCTGGGTCGATGTGAACGACCTCCACCACTGCATATGTATTTATGGAAACCAGGGAGGTCGTTCACCTTGACCCAGAGACAACACAAGGACTACAACAATCCAAGAGATAAGGCAAGGGTTAAAAAGAGTTCATATCTGGCATCTTTTATATCCATGTATTTTTATTTTCCCATTATTGTAGCCAGAAGGAACAAAAATATTTTTCTTTTTTTTAATTCTTCTTTCATGTTTGTTTTCTTGCCTTTTGCGATCAATTCTTTATTGATTATTTGTACGACTCATGATGAGTGTCCACACAATCTCCTCTTCCAGTACGAATGAAAACAAAAACATCATTTTAAAATGTAGTAGATATTTCATAAGTCTTTTCATCGACTCAACAAAACCCAAACTATTTTGAAATCCCATTGTATGGTAAGTATTGCAGTATATTACATGTAATAGACCCAGAAATATTTGACCCCAGTTTTCTTCATCGATCACTTTATCGATGTTTCAATGTTGACAACAGATGATTCTACGTTATGAGTCCATATTTCTCAACAAAACTTTTCTCAAAGAAAAGACACTCTTACACAACGAATCGAGTGTCCACAGGGCCTCATATTTGTACATCATTAGTCGTCTTCCTTTGCCTTTCTTTCCTTTCTCTCTGGCTCTGCCACATGTGTGTGTATCGGTGTGTGTGTGTGTGAGTGTGTGTGTGTAGAGCAGGGATTGTGTCTTGTGTGGGTGTGTCAGCTCTCCACATGCCCCTCGTTAGTCCCATCCATCCACATGCCATGAAGGGAATCCAGCACTTATTATTTTTAACACATTCTCCCAGTGCGCCGACCGTGTGTGTGTTTGTGTCAGTGTGTGTGTTTGTGTCAGTGTGTGTGTTTGTGTCCGCCTTCCTCTGGTGTGTTTGTCTCTGAATCACTAGCTGTGTCCGAGAGAGATTTTAAGCTGATGCGTGTGGAATAGAAACGCAGGAAATCTTTGTGTAATTGGGGGCAGACGTACAGTGCTACACACTAAGCATGCAAACACAACTCTTGAACGTGTGTGTGTGTGTGTGTGTGTTGTAGAGGGTTTTATGTATGCGTGTGTGTATTGAACGTTCGCCTCGGAATTAGATGTCAAAACTGTTCCAACCCTCATCTCTCAGTGGACGTGACCTCGTGGACCTTTGTTTACATGTGTGTGTGTTTTTGTGTGTGTGTGTCTGGTGTGCGATCACAACATCCGCCTGTACGTTGACCTTTTATTTGTTTGTGTGTGTGTCCTTGTGTGCTTCGTCCAGGGGTTGGATTCTTCTAGTTTAACTCACCTCACTGTGTGTTTTTAAAGATCAAACAGAACAATAATGTGGGGGAAAAAAAATCATCGCTTCATTCACTTCCTGTTTGTCCCAGCAATCCAGGGTCAGAGGTCACTGAGGTCAAGTTGATCTAAAGAGGTATAATTAATTAACCTTTAGCGTGAAAGTCGGCTTTAATAAAAGAACATATTTGAAAGAAAATCAAATGTTTTGTTAACCTTTTTTTTAGTATAATTGAATATTGTCAAAAAATGTTTTATTCATTTTCATTTGGTAAGAAGACAATCCGCTATTATATAAGCCACGGGCGTCAAAAGCTTTTTTTATTAGGGTGTTATTTGATTAAGTCACAATAAGTAGAGGCCGAATAGGAACAGTAACATCATACCAACAGTTTTCTCTTCCAGAATTTCAAAATAAAAGCTTCAATATCGTCATCTGGTTGAACGCAAAACTGAGGATTTCTCCACTGACGCAAAAACAATTTCAGGAATTTTCATCGACACTCTGCGGTGTTTTCGTTTGACTTTACTCATCATTGATACAAGTCATGGAAAACTTGTGTTGACATTTTGATACATTTGTTTTTAACGATCTACGAAGATGTATTTGACATTTCTGTGGTTGAATATTACAGGTTAAGAGAGCCTGGAATCTGATGAGGTTCATACTGATGTCGTGGCTTCATCGTGACCTTTAAAGTTCAACTAATGTGTTTAAGTGTGTCTTAGTGATAGTTGTGTGACTCTATTGTATCATCAGTGTGTGTGTGTGTTGTTGTGATGTGTGACTCTATTGTATCATCAGTGTGTGTGTATGTTGTTGTGATGTGTGACTCTATTGTATTATCAGTGTGTGTATGTTGTTGTGATGTGTGACTCTATTGTATCATCAGTGTGTGTGTGTTGTTGTTGTGAAGTCTGACTCTATTGTATCATCAGTGTGTGTGTATGTTGTTGTGATGTGTGACTCTATTGTATCATCAGTGTGTGTATGTTGTTGTGATGTGTGACTCTATTTTATCATCAGTGTGTGTGTGTTGTTGTGATGTGTGACTCTATTTTATCATCAGTGTGTGTGTGTTGTTGTGATGTGTGACTCTATTGTATTATCAGTGTGTGTGTGTTGTTGTGATGTCTGACTCTATTGTATCATCAGTGTGTGTTGTTGTGATGTGTGACTCTATTGTATCATCAGTGTGTGTATGTTGTTGTGATGTGTGACTCTATTTTATCATCAGTGTGTGTGTGTTGTTGTGATGTGTGACTCTATTTTATCATCAGTGTGTGTGTGTTGTTGTGATGTGTGACTCTATTGTATTATCAGTGTGTGTGTGTTGTTGTGATGTCTGACTCTATTGTATCATCAGTGCGTGTGTGTTCTTGTGATGTCTGACTCTATTGTATCATCAGTGTGTGTGTGTTGTTGTGATGTGTGACTCTATTGTATCATCAGTGTGTGTGTGTTGTTGTGATGGCTGACTCTATTGTATCATCAGTGTGTGTGTGTGTGTGTGTTGTTGTGATGTGTGACTCTATTGTATCATCAGTGTGTGTGTGTTGTTATGATGTGTGACTTTATTGTATCATCAGTGTGTGTGTGTGTGTGTTGTTGTGATGTGAGACTCTATTGTATCATCAGTGTGTGTGTTGTTATGAGGTGTGACTCTATTGTATCATCAGTGTGTGTGTGTGTGTTGTTGTGATGTGTGACTCTATTGTATCATCAGTGTGTGTGTGTTGTTGTGATGTGTGACTCTATTGTATCATCAGTGTGTGTTTGTACAAAACTCTTTTTTAATTGAAATATTGACATTAGAATATAATATATTAAGCCCCGCCCACTGAAAACACTTGCTTTTTCTGGAGATAAAGTCTGATCACAAATGTCTGATATAAACACTTTTAAAACAGAAGTAGAACTTTCAGTGTTGCTGTAACTTAACTCTTGTTATAACTCTTGTTATCTCAGGGTCAAGATGACCCGGAGGCATGAAAAAAAAAAGTTTTGTGTTGTCTCAGGGTAAAAATAGACAACCTCCTCCACTGCATATGTATTTATGGAAGCCAGGGAGGTCGTTCACCTTCACCCAGAGACAACACAAGGGATACAGCAAACACATTTGTTTTCAGGGGTTTTAGAATCAGAAACTTTTATTGGCAGTCTTTTAAACGTCAATACCTTTAAGTCTCAGTGTCAGATTCCTCCTGTGAGGCTCAATCTTTCTTGATTATCTTTTTTTATTCCACCTTCACCGAGCCCAACGTCAACACTGGCATCTTTAAACATCAACTTTTATCTACTTTGATCTTGAGACAACTGTCCGGGGGGCCACGTCAAATGACTTAGCGGGCCGGATATTGATTTATTCATCTTAGTGTGCCTGAGTCACGGTGCGAAGACATGTTACGTGAGCAGGGCAGAAACCGATCATTCCACTCTTGGCTATAATGACTTTAAAACTCGGTGGTTTTCTTCGCTTGCTCTGGATTCATCGCCGTGTCTTCGAGGTCTGCAACTTTCCCGGCAGAAGATTATAAGAAGAGTCGGTGATTCATGTGTTTCGCCGCCCGCCCGCGGAGATCTTCCATCCAGACGGAGCTCACGGCGTCTGCGGAGATGATGAACGACGTGATGAGCGGAGGATAAACATGGCGGCGGCGTTAAGGTGCGCCGGACCGCAAACCGAGGATATTTTTCCGAAGCGAGATCGAGCCGAGCGATGGAGCGGTGGAAGGGAAAAGTGAGAGGAAGTCTATCGTCAAAATAGAAAATCATGGAGGAGCGAGGATGACGAGCGGGGCCTCATTACTCTCGTTTAAAAACCCCCGACTCGTTTGTTTTAGAATGTGGTCCCGCCGGTTCCAGCGCCGCGGATCCAAACGCTGTAATTGAATCAAATGATAAACAGCTGAACAATGTTCATTTGCGAGTGAAAGCATGCGTGCAGGGCCGCGGCAGATAAAGATGACATGATGCGACTGTTATCAACTGTACATCTTTCCACACTTTCACATGTTCAAGAGATTGATTTTGTTTATTTGTTTAGCTCCTCACCTCAAACGTACTCTACGTACACTATTTTTGTGAGTGTCCTAGATTCGTATCAAGGGCTCTAAATAAAGTTTTTGCATGAAGAAAAAAAGCTTAAAGCTCGGGACTCTTAAGTTGTACTCTGGTTAACCCTCAAAATCTTACATATCCGTCTTTCGGGGGTTTATTTTCTCTTCTCTTTATTGTTTCTTCTCAGCTTCTTTCCACCAGAACCAATCTTGCACTTTCTTTAAAACCTTGGGGGGAGGGGGGGTGGCGGGGGACACTCTGGACAGGTGGCCAGCCCGTCACAGAGAATAAAGATAAATTACACTGATATTGTAAGTTTCAAATAACTTATGGATTTATTTGTCTTATTTTAATAAATTCCTTAAACACGTCTCAGTGATGGTATTTTCACAGATAAGAAGGTTCGATTCCAAAAAAACATCCAAACGTCAATTAACTGTCTATAGGTTTCATTTCCATCGTTGTTGTTTGTTTGTACTAGTTCAGGGTTAACCTCGACTCCTGCCCTATGCAGCTGGGACAGGCTCCAACCCCTAGTGATTTGGATCAAGGATTCAGAGGAAGAGAAATACATTTGATAGTAAATTAACATTTATTCAATTCCTATATTTTATTAACTTCATGAAGCCTTATTTTCAGAGTCCACTAGATGTCACTCTCTGCACTTATAAAGCTTGATGAAGCCTCATTTTCAGTTTCCACTAGATGTCACTCTCTGCACTTATAAAGCTTGATGAAGCCTCATTTTCAGCGTCCTCTAGATGTCACTCTCTGCACTTATAAAGCTTCATGAAGCCTCATTTTCAGCGTCCACTAGATGTCACTCTCTGCACTTATAAAGCGTCATGAAGCCTCATTTTCAGCCTCCACTAGATGTCACTCTCTGCACTTATAAAGCTTCATGAAGCCTAATTTTCAGCGTCCTCTAGATGTCACTCTCTGCACTTATAAAGCTTCATGAAGCCTCATTTTCAGCGTCCACTAGATGTCACTCTCTGCACTTATAAAGCTTCATGAAGCCTCATTTTCAGCCTCCACTAGATGTCACTCTCTGCACTTATAAAGCTTCATGAAGCCTAATTTTCAGCGTCCTCTAGATGTCACTCTCTGCACTTATAAAGCTTCATGAAGCCTCATTTTCAGCGTCCACTAGATGTCACTCTCTGCACTTATAAAGCGTCATGAAGCCTGATTTTCAGCCTCCACTAGATGTCACTCTCTGCACTTATAAAGCTTCATGAAGCCTAATTTTCAGCGTCCACTAGATGTCACTCTCTGCACTTATAAAGCTTCATGAAGCCTCATTTTCAGTTTCCACTAGATGTCACTCTCTGCACTTGTAAAGCTTCATGAAGCCTCATTTTCAGCGTCCACTAGATCTCACTCTCTGCACTTATAAAGCTTCATGAAGCCTCATTTTCAGCCTCCACTAGATGTCACTCTCTGCACTTATAAAGCTTCATGAAGCCTCATTTTCAGTTTCCACTAGATGTCACTCTCTGCACTTATAAAGCTTCATGAAGCCTCATTTTCAGCATCCACTAGATGTCACTCTCTGCACTTATAAAGCTTCATGAAGCCTCATTTTCAGCATCCACTAGATGTCACTCTCTGCACTTATAAAGCTTCATGAAGCCTCATTTTCAGAGTCCACTAGATGTCACTCTCTACACTTATTAAGCTTCATGAAGCCTCATTTTCAGCATCCACTAGATGTCACTCTCTACACTTATAAAGCTTCATGAAGCCTCATTTCCAACCTCCACTAGATGTCCCTGCCTGCGTTATAAAATAATTGCAATTATTTTGAAACCTGACTTTGTTTTTAAACTGAGGGCGCCGCCTACTGACATCTAAGAAATACGACACTGCTTCATGAAGCTTCATGAGTCCATCTACACTCCCACCAGTCATGCTTGTCCCATAATGCATTGCAACTTTACTAGAGGGAAATATTTAAATCTTTGTTTTGTTTAGTTTGCAACTTTGACTTGAACCCATATTCATGCCAACAATGAATATTTCCTGTGTCTGAAACCTTCCGAAGCTGACTAGTTACGACGTCCTGGCACGTCCCTGCTGTCTGTGGCTGACTCACCACACAAAGATCTCCCGTGGCTGCTTCTTTTTTTTGTATGTAGAGTTTGTCGCTGAGAACAAAACACCTGGCAATTTGTGTGCGTTGTGATCTCCCTCAAACTCACTTTGTTGATCCTCATTTGATGCCGTATTGCTGTCAGATGTTTTATTGATGCCATGAATAAATAAGCAAGTTAATAATGAAACAAAAGCAGGTTTTTTTCTTTTCTTGTTTTAACGGTTGGTTGCGCGGGAGCATCCGGCGGGATAATGAGGTCAGATATATTCAGCGCCAGGCGGCAAAGAACAGTGACAGCATATTGAATGGAGATGAATGTGTGCGATGAGAATGACTGGCAGCGCTAACAACAGAGGGAAACGAAATGGCAGACAACCCTCTGATCCTCTCCACCTCGCAGATCTAACAGCAGCCGCTCCCTGACAGCCACCCTGATCAATAATTCAAAGCGCTAAGCTGTCAGATTCTGCATATTCCCTTTAATTGCCTTGATTTAAAATATGCTGAAACGGCCGATTGCACAGATTGAACCGTCCTGCGACTCCCGAGAGAAGTTTACGCTTCATCAACTGTTTGTTTATCTCCTTTTTTTGGTCTATTCGTGGCACAGACTTGGAGTTCATGTTAGAAACGAATAACATTGAATCATTAGTTATACTTATTTTTTGAAAACTTGAATATTGTCCAGAAGATGTTTTTCTATGTTGACTTGCTTTTAAAATCCAGGTTATTAGGTTATGACTGGAGTCGTCTGGACTCTCTTAGCTCAAACTATTGATGTGTTGATGAAGCTTCATGAAGCCTTATTTTCAACGTCCACTGGATGTCACTCTCTGCTCTATTATCTATTGCTTTGAACACCTATTCTATTAAACCTCACATTATGTTTAAACAGAGAGCACCACCTACGCTCTAGTAGAAGAACTCACATTTCTCCGATCCTTAAAACTCTTCACTGGCTGCCAGTTTCTTTTAGGATGAACTTTAAAATCCTGGTTCTTACTTTCAGATCTATTCATGGTCAGACCTTCCATCAGCTATCTGATCCAGCCTTACACCCCAGCTCGGGCTCTGAGGTCTGTGGATCAGAATCTACTGATGGTTCCTGAACACGCTTCAGGACCAGAGGAGAGAAATCCTTCCAGACTGTTGCTCCTAAGCTTTGGAACCATCTCTGTGTTTGATGATCTACTGACTTGTTGACTCGGAATATAAGGTTTCATGAAGCGTCATCGACACACAACTACAAACAAGGTGCTGCTGTAATCGTATTAGATTGGAAAACATTGTACACATAAATAATGTGGATTCTTTATGATCAGATCGTGGTCAAGTTACTTTTCGTCTTTTGTTGCAGGAATAGGGATCGAAAGCCATTTGTTCTCGAATGTTTATGTTATTTCATGTCAGTTTTCTTAACGGAGAATGACAGGATGTGTTCAGTAGATGTAAGACAAACACTGCCATTAGCTCGACAGGCTCTTTTAGTCACATGATTTGAGGATGATAAACTTGGATCAATTCAAGAAACACTTAATGGGCAACAGGAATGAAGTATGGAGGAGGAGGAAGAAATCATGGCGTACCCATGAAGATTTAAACGGAGCAATTTCAGGGAAATAAACCAAACAAAAGATGCAGTTGAAGCGTCGCCTCGGAGAGAAACTGTTTTCCACTGAAGAAAACAAATTCCTGGAAGAATATCACACGGAAGCAACGCCTGGTTGTTCGGCGGACTGGGATGCATCCCAGCATGGAAAGTAGTCTGGAAAGAGCTGGCGACAGATCCATTACACGGTCATATCTTTATTTTGAAAAGTGATTCAAGAACAAAAAGACAGTGTCAGACATAGAAGAAGGATAACTTCATGAGACATTTTAAGCTATTTTAAATGAAAAAAGTGGGAATTAGGAACAATAAACAACAGAGCTATTCCATGACAACGTCGTCTTTGACGGGTGGAGTTTCAAAACAAAAGATTTCTTGTCATGTCTTTTATTTTTGTAATATATTTTTACTATTTTAAAGTCACTTTGCTTCCTTTTTTAAGCTGACAATGCTACTGAAAAACCATCTTACCTACCATGCTTAAGTATTACGGTCCGAGCCGAGCGTTAGTTATAGATCACATGGGATTTATAACTAACACTTGCCAAGCGTCTTCCTCAGAACTCAGAGTCGTCCACGCTTGTCCACCGATTCAAGGCCGACTTTGTTAATTGGTGCGATGGTCTTTTCTGCTCACAGCTCCTGAGCTTCCCCTGCTTATGCAGAACCAGCATGTGGTCAGTTTAATGACTCTGTCTTAAATCTGTGTGTGTGTGCGTGTGTTGATAATTTGCGTAGCGCTGAAGGACAAACCTGATCTTGGCAGGTTTTTTTGATCTTTTCAGCTTGCTAAGGCTTTTTTAGACTTCATGTGTCTTCAGAGGCGAGCTACGCTTCTTCTCTGAGTTAATTCGTCCTCACAGAGACCGAGACGCCTTTTAGAAATTCTACTTAACAGCCATCATTTCTATGCTAATTGAAACATCATTTCGGTGTCTTTAATATTTAGTTGGAGGAGCCGAGGGAGCCTTATGTCAGGATTTTATTTATAGTTAATGTGACTAGAGAAGCAAAGGGATGAAGTTTAGATGAGGTGGTTTATTTTTAATGGGAGATCACGAGGAGTCAGGGCGGCAGTTGCAGGATGAGGCAAAATAAAAAGTACAACCTGAACCCGACTGACAGTGTTACGTGAGGGGAGACAGTTACACAACTAACAACATTTCATATTCTTCTTATGAATCCAGAGATGGATCGATGGATGGATCGATGGATGGATCGATGGATGGATCGATGGATGGATCGATGGATGGAGGAATTGATCTCTAGATAATTTAATGTTCATATTGAGAGATGGATAAATGTTTAGATGGATACGTTGATAGTTGGATATTTATATACAGTAGATGTTCATATTGATGGATTTATAGATGGATGTCTGGATGGATACATGGATATTTAGATGGATGGAAGGATGTTTAGATGGATCAATGTATAGATGTATAGGTGGTTGTTTAGATGGATTGATTGATGTTTTGATGGATGGATGTATAGATGGGTGTCTAGATAGATGGATGGATGTGTAGATGGGATGTATAGATGGATGTTAAGATGGATGGATGGATGTTTAGATGATGGATGGATGTTTAGATGGATATTTAGATGATGGATGGATGTTAAGATGGATTGATTGATGCTCTGATGGATGGATGTATAGATGGGTGTCTAGATGGATGGATGGATGGTTAGATGGATGGATGGATGTGTAGATGGGATGTATAGATGGATGGATGGATGTTTAGATGATGGATGGATGTTTAGATGGATGGATCAATGTTTCGATGGGATGTATAGATGGATGTTAAGATGGATGGATGGATGTTTAGATGATGGATGGATGTTTAGATGGATTGATTGATGCTCTGATGGATGGATGTATAGATGGGTGTCTAGATGGATGGATGGATGGTTAGATGGATGGATGGATGTGTAGATGGGATGTATAGATGGATGGATGGATGTTTAGATGATGGATGGATGTTTAGATGGATGGATCAATGTTTCGATGGGATGTATAGATGGATGTTAAGATGGATGGATGGATGGATGGATAGATGTTTGGATAATGGATGGATGTTTAAATAGATCACTGGATGTTTAGATTGATGGATGGATGGATGTTATAAAGGATAGATGTTTGTATTTATGTTTAGAAGGATGGATGTTTATTGATGGGGGGATGGATGGATGTTTGGATCAGAATCAGAAAGAACTTTATAGCCAGTGACGTCTGAACAAAACTAAAACTAAAACTAATGAAAAAAATCAAGAAAAACAAAACAGGAATTTATCCAAGATGATGGATGGATGGTTGGTTGGTTGGATGAATGGACAGATGTGTGGATGGTCAAATGGATGGATGCATGTAAAGATAGATGGATGTCTAAATGTTTAGAAAGATTGGTGTTTTGATTATGGATGGATAGATGGATAGATGGATGTTTAGATGGATGGTGGATTATGGATGGATGGATAGATGTTCAGATGGATGAATGTATGTTTTACTGGATAGATGTATGGATGGAGGTTTAGATGGATGGTGGATTATGGATGGATGGATAGATAGATGGTTGGAAGTTTAGATCACTGATAGCTGGTTTGATGGATGAATGGATAGTTGCATGGGTGGCCAAATTGATGGATGCATGTAAAGATGTATAGATGGATGGATGTTTGGATCAGAATCAGAAAGAACTTTATTGCCAGTGATGTCTGAACAAAACCAGAATTTTGTAGAAACAAAACAGGAATTTATCGTGAAGTGGAAAAAACAAACACAATCACCAAGGCTGCCATTTGGGCGCCAAGATGATGGATGGATGGTTGTTTGGATGGATGGATAGATGTTTAGAAAGATGGATGTCTTGATGATGGATGGTTGGATGAATGGATAAATGTATCCATTTATTCTCACACCCTAACAAGCCGAAATGAAGGGAAGCAGTACTTTATTAATATTATAGTTGTTTTCGTTAAACATTTGATCAGTGACTGAAATGTCCAACATTTTCTTTGAGTGACTCGAACGTCTCATCGCTGCCGAGTCATCGCTTTTACCGACGCGTCAGTCTTATCTGTCGGCGCTGAAGGTTGAAATCATGCTCGTATTTACTAATGACAAAAATCTATTTACGTCCTCGCCGCCGCTGCAGGTGCCTTTGAGCAACACATTTCGGTCACTGGAGGTCGGCGGTAATGAGAGAGAGAGAGAGAGCGAGAGAAAGAGAGAGAGAGGAGCGAAGAGAAACTTAGCGGAAGCTAATGAAGCTTCATTAAGAGAAGCTAATTGAAGCTTTAACCTCCGGTCGCTCTGTCACTTCTCTCTGTCGGCAAGAAAGAGTCTCCTGACCGTTCTGTCCGACGACAGCTGCCAGTCATGCCACACCATGACCTCCAGTTAGAAAGTAAAGTGCAGACTCGTGGAAAAAGTTTAAATTGTGAACAAAATGTGGAAGGTTTCCAGCATGAGTGGCCGTTTTATTCTCCGTCGTCACGTCTATTTTAATTGCGATGATTTAATTGCCGAGATATGATTTTGACTGCTATGGTGACACACTTGTAAACAAGGTAATGCAGGGTGTTTATGTATTTTATGAATGAAGTATTTATACACTCATCTGAACGTTACAGTTCATGTTGAACAATTGATTGCGATGGATAATAATCTGACTTTTCTATTGGAGATGATCAACGTAAATGATTGTGAAAGTAAAAAAATATGAAAATATATATTTTATAATTTATATTTATATTATTTTATAAGCGCTTGTCATTTATATTTCAGAAAAGCAGATGTTTCTTCAAGACATGTTCGATTGTCTGTTTGCTTATTTTACTGATATATTCATCAACCAACATAACAAGTATACTATGGAACTCTACTCACCCAACTCATACTATATACTTCGATGGATGGGTGGATGTTACGATGATGTTAAGATGGATGGATGTTTAGAAATATCTATGTTTAAATGGTAATACCATGATATCTTCCACTGAAAACAAGCAAAAAATATTCTTAAATTTAAGTTTTTACCTTAAACAATTCCTCATGTCGAGGCTTCAATACAAGAGGGACATAACAGACGTACAGTTTGGAGGTATTTTGATGTTTTTAAGTGTCTTTTTGGACGAAGACGAAGACAACTGAGCTCCAGTCGCTACATTAAAATGAACAAACATTTTTGTCTATAAAAAAAGTAAAAGATTACTGTGAAAATAATCCCAACCCTTAGTCGACATGAGAAAACTAGTATGAATAACTCTAAATACACTTACAAAAATAATCATTAGAGATCTATAAACAAAAATTCCTGACTTATTCAATATTCACACACATACATGTTCAAACTACATCATTTGGAATAATTATTTAAAATATAGTTGCTAATCAGTATTTTATTAATTTTATTTGTTCTAGTGATATTTGCATAAAACTGTGAATATAGTTCTTACGTCGTTATTATTTATCTTGTTTATCGTTGATCCAGCATCACTTTAATTCCGGTGCCTAATTATTACAACTTCAGAAAATAAAACATTTAAAATCCTTTTCTATTATCTTCAGCGCAGGATTCATCTGTCGAGGGACAACAATGTTGAGACACATCGTCGCTCAGTGGGCGGGGCTAAAGTCAATTAAAAGGACGGATCAGAGACGCTGTAGTAAATAATGAAGTTGCATTCTGGGAGTTGATGTTTGCCTTCAGCGCGTCTCTCTTCTATGAATCATGAATCACCGACAGTCAGCTCCTTCAGTGTTGAATCACGTCGTCTGCGGCTCTTAATGTGCGTTTTATAGACGCTGTCGTGTGAAGAAAGGTCAACGAACGTCTGCGCCAGACAATCAGTCGACGCTCGAGACTTCCTGTTTGTCCTCCGCAATTACCAACGGTTGAGATACTCTCACCATTGTGTGGTAAACCCTGTGTTTGTCAAACGACTCCATTTGACCTTCGGAGCGTTGAATTGTTATTTTTATCTCCACTTAATTCTTCACGATCTCACTTATGTTTGACAATCGTGGCCTCAGACGTCGACAGACATGAGCCTCTGTTGTCTCATACAGTGGTTCTCGTCGTACCTTTCTGGGCGCAGTTTCAGTTTATCTGCCAATCAAATGGTGTGGAGTCCCTCAAGGTTCTGTTTTGGGTCCTTTATTATTTTTGCTGTACTTGATTCCTCTGGGTAAAATCATTCAGAGATTTCCTGATGTTTCTCACCACATTTTTGCTGATGACATCCAGCTCTACTGCTCTGTTGATCCAACTGAGCCCCAGAGGCTGAGCAGCTTAGTCAATTGTTTGCTAGAAATAAAACAATGAGTGAAAACACTTTGCAGCTAAATGTGGACAAAACTAAAACTCTGGTTATTGCTCCTGATGATAAGGTTCCAGGGTTGAGTCAGTACTTGGGTGACTAAGGTCAGTCTGTCAAACTGAGCCTGAGAAACCTGGGTGTTGTATTTGACAAAGACAAGACTCTAGTTCAACTGAGAAAAATCTCTAAATTTCGGAAAATGATCTCACACGATCTGTAGTTTATAATCCATGCGTTTGTGTCTTCTCGTTTAGACTATTGTAACAGTTTGTTTTCACGTCTAATCAAGAAGGATCTGTCTCGCCTGCAGTTGATACAAAACTCTGCAGCATGAATTCTGACCTGCTCTAGTAGAAGAACTCACATTTCTCTGAACCTTAAAACCCTTCACTGGCTTCCAGTTTCTTTCAGGATCAACTTTAAAAATTCTGGTTCTTACTTTCAGATCTATTCATGGTCAGACCTTCCATCAGTGATCTGATCCAGACTTACACCCCAGCTCGGGCTCTGAGGTCTGTGGATCAGAATCTACTGATGGTTCTGTACACGGTTCAGGACCAGAGGAGAGATATTTACTCTACTTTACTTATTCTTGTCAGCAGGAAAATAACTTGTAATTCTGGTTGTTTACAGAGTTTATGATAGAAGAGTCTCGTTGGCTCAGAAACAATGTAGATTAATATCATATATTTTGTCCTCGGAAGCTGCCCGTGTTTAAGATAAGATAAGGGTCAGAGACCATTTCAACAATTACAACAACATATATATAAAACTGACGTTGAAAAAGAAGGAAAAACCTGGAAATTGTTGAGACAAATTGAGTTTTAAAGAACTCGATCGTCGTAAAATGTCAGATTGTGAGAAAGAAAGAAAGTTTGTAAAATTAAGATTAAATTAACATTTTAAGTGTGTAAAATAATAATACAATAAGTCAGCCAGTTTTAGGGTTTTAGCACCCTGAATTAGGTGATCGACAATAGTGACAGAATGAAATACATAAATCCTTATTATTACAATACTGTCATGAAATAAATCAATAAGAGGAAAAACTGCATTCGATTTTTTTTGTAAAAAAATTATTTCCATAAAGAAAAAAAAAGCAACAGATGTTTCATTAAATAGTTTTGTTTCCAAATACTGTGTTAAAATAAATAATTAAAATGTTTTTTTAGATAAAATAAGTATTTTCATTTCATATACTTGACTCATTCGTGGCTTATTCAAAGAAAAGGAACTAATGCTGTTCGCTTCACTTATGTTTCCGAAAGAAGCCACGATTTGATTTTGTTTTTCGTGGCTCCTGCACGTCAAGAACATTCTCGGGACGATAGATGAACGTTTCAGCGGATGTTTCTCTAATCTCCGTCTTGATAGATCGCCTGTTCCTGAGACACTTTTTTCCTGGAGCCGGTCCGTAAGTGGTTAATTTGTCTCTATTGTGAACGAGCCGCTCTGTTGTCGGCGCCGGCGTGGAGTCGCCTGCAATCACAGCCAAAGTGCCAGAAAGATGCCGATACGGCAGCAACTGCACAGTCGGCGCCGCCGTCCGATGGACTCGTATTAATCCTCGGAGCATCGATCCAAGGAAAGTTTACTCAAGTTGAGAGCAGCTGGAGAGGAGGTGGTCGGGAACCGTCGACGTCGCTCGCATCGATCCCGATGTTCGGGCTGCACGTCCCGGGAAACGACTTCTCCCGATATTCTTCCCCAGAACCATGTTCTGCTTCGACCCGGCGGAGACGTTGTTTGCTTAATTAACGAGAACGCCAATCAACTGAATGCCAAGATGCTCGTGGAGTTCCCGATCCATCCGAAGATTATTGATATGATGGAAGAAACCTCTCAGAGACGCAATCCATTTATATTGAAGTCAACGCATCCCTGACGACTTCTGATTTACAGACACTGAGTTTCTGAATGAAAATCCAACATCACAATTGAAAAACTCTTACATTTCAAGCACTGTTTATTTTTGGCAAAGCATCAAATAATGTAAAATTCAATGTAAAAAAAATAATTATAATATTTTTTTTTAAATAATTCAGTGTAATCAATGAAATAAAATGTTCAGTGTAAACAAATGAAATGTTCATTAAAAAAAAATGAAAAGAACAAAATCAGTGGTACAAAATTCAGTGTAAAAAATGTGATGTGAAATGTCTCGAGTAATATGTAATATTTAATGTTACACCAGGGATCGATTGCTCGTATATTTACACCGAATTTTTGTATTCTTTTCTTGAATATAAATATATTTACATAGAACTTTATTTTACATTGAATTGTTTAAACTAAATATTTGCGACTATTCTTTTTTTTTTTACAGCATACATTTAACACTGAATGTTTTCATGCATTCAAAATTAAATTGACAGCCAAAAAAAAAAAAAGATGCTTTAAATTCTATGGATTTTTAAATTCAAAGTCCGATTTTGACACCCTCAAAATTCAGTGTTAGATATTCAAAATCTGACGAGCCCTCAACCCTGATTGCGCCTGATGGTCGACTGCGTCACGGCCTACTCCCACCTGTGTGTGAACAGTTGATTAGGTGTAAAGCGAATTATGGGAATCAGAAAAGCGCTCGACATTATTTAACCTTCAGAAGGTTGAGTTTTCCATGAATTACCTCCCACTAAAATGGGCGTGACCTTTGGGTTCTCTAGGTCGTGTTGATTGATTAGTTCTTAGGCAGGATATAAGCTGTAAATTCGGGTGAATTAAGAAAAATTAAAAACAGTATTTGCAGACGTAAAATGTCTTTTAATTCAATGCAGTACCACAAAGGGAGTCCTTCGATACTTTAGTTCTTACTTTCTTAAGCAGCTGTTTTGATTGACAGCTGGCTGATCCAATCACATCTTTTAGCGCTCGGACTCGATGGGCCAATCAGAAGGACCGAGACTTTGTACCTTCAATAAAGTTCTAAATGTACTTATATTGGGCGTTACTGGCACAAAAAAATATATTTTTAAAGAATAGTGTGAGTCCAGGGTGAGTCAGAACCAACGTTACTTCACAGAGCTAAAGACTTTACTCATTCATCCATTTTAATTTGATTTTAATTTTTTAAATCCTGACAAAAGTCTCAATAAGTTTCTACTTTACTCAGAAATAGAACCTTTGCCAAAGTGACAACAAACTAACAAAATGCAGTCGTGTGTGTCGTCGATGCATTTTTTGGATCAGAAGAAAGAAATTCTGCAGCTCTCAAGTGAGAGGAAGATGAAAAACATTTGACAAAAATAAATAAATAAGCTTTAAAAGGAGCACTTTGCCTCCTCACTCTTCATTCCTACCGACAGAGAACGGAGCAGCTCGACCTGGATGTGCAGACATGTGTGTATCAGTGTGTGTGTGTGTGTGTGTGTGTGTGTGTGTGTGTGTGTGTGTGTGTGTGTGTGTGTGTGTGTGTGTGTGTGTGTGTGTGTGCAGAGGAACATATGATTCAGCACGATCGCTGCCAAAGACTGTGTTTTATTCACTCACTCAGACGAGTGAAGTCGGGGTGTTGACCCCTACAGGTGAGAACAGGTATCATCTCACATGTTCACCAGGATTATCCGCAGACGCAGGAACCATTTGCTGGATCTGTGACAAACAATGGAGTCAAACTGGAAGCTTAAAACATTTTCATTTGTATCATCATTTCCAGGATTTCATCAAAGTCTGGTTTTCGTCCTCGCAGCCGCATTGATTGACAGCTCTTACGCAATAGCGTGGTCTGAGCCGACTCACGCATGATTGACAGTTGCTCCCGATGACGGGAAGCTCAGGTATGGAAATGACAGGGTTTATCGTTCAAACCGTGTCACGTGTCGTCGCACACGGATCCAGGATCTGATTGACTCTTACTTTGTCTGGATTTGAGTTTAACCCGTCAATCATTTCCCCGTCGAACTCAGTAGATGTGTCGACTCACACAGATGCCAGTGGATTAGATAAGGAAACGAGATCATGTCGACAATGAAACACAGACTTCAATTTTAAACCGATCAAACTGAGGAATAGAAATGAAAAATAGATAATTCAGTTAAATTATATGAATGCAGTTGAGTGTCCAAAAAAGTTAATCCTTCCTTTTTGCATGTTTTTGTGGATTTCTGCTCTGTTTTCCTGGTTATTTGGGTCATTTTTGTGTATTTTTTGCGTGTCCTTTTGGTCCAGGAGTGAATAATGTGTCACGGGCAAGTTTGAAACCCTGGATCCAAAGATCAAGAGTAAAATGATGGATTCGGATCCGATCTAAGAGCGATGATGTCACGATGAGGATTTGCAAGATGAATCCGAAAGGACGAGATCGACCGTCAGACATGTTGATTTATGGTCGCAAATGAAGATGAATGTATTTTCTCGAGAGTCATCTTCATGTTGAGTGAATGTTGTCATTAACATCTGGAAGATTCTCCATCACATAAAAAACAATTAAGGATGTTTCCCTGATGTGTCTTATGAGAGCAATTTTATCGACATCGACCCTTTTTTTAGGCGTTCTTTACACGCCGTCGTGTCTGGTTGTGAGAGCGAGGATTAGACTTGTCTTTATTTTCATCTTCTGATCATTAGACGTTGTTGTTGTTGTTGTCGGCTGGTTGTCGATATTTTTTTTTTTTTAACAACTCATATTTGACACTTTGATTAAAAAATAAATGTATATTATGGCAGTAAAAGTTCAACCTATCAGTGTCACTTGTTCCAGATTAGAAAAAAAAATGGAAATGTTTTAATTCAATTAAATTAATTTTAATAATAATGAATTAAGAAAATATTTATGCCCTGGCGCTTTACTCTAAGTCACACATTCAATCACACACTGATAGGAGTAGGCTGCGATGCAGCAACGTTCAGGAGCCATCGATAATATATGATAATAATAATAATAAAATTTTAAAAAAAAATTTCATCATTACGTTCTCAATATACTGTAACACATGCTTTCTTTGATTAGGTAGAACATTACACTGTTTTTCTAGTTTTGAGATTCAATTAATTTACATTTAAAATTAGATTTCCCTCATTATCAAATTATTAATGACTTTTTTTGTAGGAAATATAGATGGAGGAAGAAGCAGATTGAAATCTGGTTGAAATTTGGACGATGGTTGAAATTTTAAAACAAAGGTTTAATAATTCAGAAGTATTTTTGCTGATCATAGAGGCCAAAAAAAAGTATAATTATTATCCAGCGACACATTTGAAAAATCTTGTGACAATACTTCCTTTAATAATACACAAATTCCATAGGAAAAGTTGATATTTTATTCAAGCTAGTAGTAAAGAACAAGTACAAGACAATATACAAACAAAATAGTGTATTCAAGGTGAATCATTAATTTAAAAAAAAAACATTTTATAATAAAAATGACGTATATTTCCCTGCTTAAAACCTTTAAACTTTTTGTGGCTTTATTTTAAAGTGTATTATTGAGAAATGTTGGCAAACTTCGATTTTTAAAGTTCTGCTCATAAAAAATAAAGTCATAAAGTTGTGAGTAAAGTTTCGCTTCCATCAGATTCTGGAGGCTGAAATATGTTCTGTCTACACTGAGACTAGATTGTTTGACCTGCAGTGCTCCTTGCTTGAGGTCCTGCAGAAAAAGACCTAAAAAAGTGTAACTGAAAACACAATATTCTGTCGACGTGAATGCTGTGGTTCGTCGAGTTATATTTGGTATTAAGAGTTTGTGACTTTGAAAAAAGCACCACAGAAAGCAACAAGCTCTGTTTTGTTTTTTTAAAAAAACATTTGTTTTTTTGCGTGGGGTTCAGAGAGTCCTGGTCAGATATAATGATGTTTGCTGCATCACTCTCACGTCGCCGTCCTCTGAGGTTGCTGTTGTTTGTCTGTGTTTTCTCTGGATGTAATGTGAACTAACAGGGTCAGGACCGCGGGGTGTGTTTACCGCTGCGGTGGCTGCGGCGAGGGAGGCGGCGCCGCTTCCTGCTACAAATGTAAGGGTTTAAGTGGCGAGGCCTCGGTCAGCGAGGGTAAATATTTGAACCGTCAACCCCTCTGTGCTGGAGAGAAAACTGAGGAACAAGGTCAGAGGGATGTGGATTTTTAAAGCCGCACCAAGTAACATTTGGACGCTTTCATTGTAGATTTTCAGCTTCGATTTTGTTTTGTTTTTAGGTTTTATGTGAGGGATGGTCTAATCTACTTCTCTTTAAGGTTTATTACATTTTATTTTATTTTATTGTGTAGAGTAGACCTTAGCAAAGTGCAGCCCGGGGGCCACATACGGCCCTTTGACTGTATTCATGCGGCCCTCGTAAGGTGAAAGTATGATCATGTTAAATTCTTTTGACACCATTTTAACAAAATTAGTATGTATTTTTATGTTTCATTTCATTGTATTACAATAAAAGACATTTTGCCCTATTTTCTTTGTTATTTTTCTCAAAATGATTTTGCAGTAAATTAAAAAAAGTTATGCAACGTGATTGGCTGACACATGGATCCACTTTTCAATAGACATTTAATGCACAACAGAAGTTATTTTCTTTTATTTACAGACTCTTAAAAAACGTATAATTGCGTCAGCCAATCAGGATGCGTTCGTGGCCCGTCCAGGAAGTACAACTGACATGAACATAATCTGAGTCTGTCTTTTTGTTAATATATTGTGTCAATAAGTGTCTTTAAATCCTTCACCTGAAGTTTTAGAAAGTCAGCTATAACTAGAGGATGTGACATCATCACCAGGAGACATTCCTGAAGAAGACTGATTCGCTGCCTACAGTGGGAGCGGGTCTATAAGGCTGATCTGTTGCCGGGTCAAAGCGGTCTCTGGTCAGATTGACCCAACTTTTACCACATTCTTGCCGGTGATTCAGAGATAGTTCTGACACAGCGACAGGAACAACAACCATGTGAAAAACGAGAAGATGACGAGGTCAGGATGGAGGAGGGAAGATGGTCCAGGTGGAGGAGGCTGACTGGTCAGATTACTTACGAGAATGTTTCCAAACTTTTTTGCTTTTAAATCGGATTTTTGGATATATTTTGTTTTCAAAACAAATGAAAGCAGTTACGACTTTGTCAAGAGTCATGTGGTCTGTAAATACTACAACACCAGAGAATACTACACATCGACAATACTACACATATATACTTGTTACTACAGTCTCACTATATATCGTATCATTGACCCTGTATCGTTATCTGTATCCTATCACCAGATTCTTGCCAACACACACCAATGATCTTTATTGATTAATTATCTGGCAAATACACTGGAACATTGGAGACGGTTGTACCTTCAGTAGTACGTTGCTCGTCCATATTGAAACATCAATGAAGTATTTGTATAACTTGTTCTTTATATGACTTTTTGGTACGGCCACAACCACCATTGATTGTAAGTGACTTTTGATGTGATTGCTGGAGAATCATCAGCCGGAAATTCATGGGTTTTTTTCCCCCCTCAATCAATCACAGGGTTGGGCGCGACGCAATCATAGCCGTAAATAACATGGCGAGCAACACAGCCTGTGAATCAGCCACTCATTCTGGTACCAAGTTCTTATTGTAGCCGCCTGGTGCCCGAGCCCGGCCGTGTTGGGTCGTAGGAACCACATCCCAAACACGTGTCATTTCTTCTTGCTTGATTTTTGAAATAGACAGGTCCTCATCTCCATCAGGTGTCAGTCGGGAGCTAAAGCGTGACCACAGCAGAATCCTAACATTCTCTTCTGTCTTTAAATACACTTTAGATATGTTTGCCAACAAGCAGGATTTATTCAGATTCCTGAATAAATCTTCCACTGCAATTGGCAGGAGATGAGAAAAGTCTTGAAGGATGCAAATGTTATCTCGATTTAAATTCAAGTGTTTCCTGATGAATCGCACGAGGCAACTCTACTCATGCTAGTGGTGGAAAACAGAACTGCATCTCCAGACTGCAGAAGACAATGTGATGTAAGTGTTGTCGTCCCTGAGACGATGCACTTTCTAAGAAACAGGTGTTGGCCTTGTTGTAGTTTCACACAGTAATTCTAAGAAACCTCAGGAGTAATACTACGGCGTTTCACATTGTTATACTATGGAGCCTTGCGGAGTAATGGTACAGAGCCTCTTGGAATAATACTTCGGTGCCTCCGAGAGTAATACTACGGAGAATCGCAAAGTAATATTACACAGTCTTGGGGGGTGATACTTCGGTGCCTCACAGAGTAATACTCTGGAGCCTCGCAAAGTAATACTATGGCGCCTCACAGAGTAATACTACGGCACCTAGTAGAGTTATACAACTGGGACTCGCAAAGTAATACTATGGCGCCTCACAGAGTAATACTACGGCACCTAGTAGAGTTATACAACTGGGACTCGCAAAGTAATATGATGGCGCCTCACAGAGTAATACTACGGTGCCTCACGGAGTAAAAATACAGCACCTCGTAGAGTAATACAACTGAGCCTGGTGAAGTAATACCATGGTGCCTCACAGAGTATTACTACGGTGTCTCACAGAGTAATACTACGGAGCCTCACGGAGAAATACTACAGCACATTGTGGAGTTATACAACTGAGCCTGGTGAAGTAATACCATGGTGCCTCAAAGAGTATTACTACGGTGTCTCACAAAGTAATACTACGGAGCCTCACGGAGAAATACTACAGCACCTTGTGGAGTTATACAACTGAGCCTGGTGAAGTAATACCATGGTGCCTCACAGATTAATACTACTGTGTCTCACAGAATAATAATACGGAGCCTCTCAAAGTAATACTATGACCCCTCGTGGAGTAATACTAAGGGGCCTCGCAGAATATTAATACGGTGTCTCGCAGAATAAGAAAACTACGCTGCCTTGCGAAGCATTATTATATAACCTTCCAGAGTAATACTATGAAGCCTCGTTGTGTACTACTGCAGCGACTAAAGGTGTTATACTACGGAGCCTGAAGGAGTTATACTATAGAGCTTGGCAGGGTATTACTACAGAACCCTGAGGAGTACTATTACATTGCCTTGCAGAGTAATACTACAAGGCCTCTTGGAGTAATACTACAGAGCGTGAAGGAGTTATACTATGGAGCAGGATATTTGAAACAAGACAGTTGTTTCGGCCACTGATGCGTCACTTTGGATCCAGGAGAGAAACAGGAGTTGGAAACAGAACAACACTTGTTTGCTTGATGTCAATATGGTCTCCTTTTGAAACTCCAGCAGCACAACAGAGCTTCACATCTCTCCCTCCTTCCTGTCGACCCTGATCCATATCACCAGCTTTGAAGTCCAACTCTCCAGATGCGCACACGCCAAGCACATGCCGACAAAGACGCGGCCCTTCTGCCAACGCGTGTTTTTCATATTGAAGCTCTCGTATGAGGACATTGAATCACCTGGTGATCATCACAGAGAGCTTCTTCCAAAGGAATTTTGATTTGTACAGAAGACACTAGTCAGTACGGCGGCTGGGAAGTACATTTCCTGAAACTAATTTTAAAAACCTTTAAATAAATGTACACATTTTTTAAACTAATTAAAAAAATTGAAAGACATTTACAGAAAAAAACATTACACCAAAACTACTTCAGTATTTTCTGAAACAAATTTACAAACTTATAGAAAAAAAAACATTTTATTTTAATGGTTTGTTTTAAAAGTGTTTTTTTTTTTTTATCCATAATTTGTAAACGTGTTACAGGTGTTCAAGACCTTTCTTTCTCAGTTTAAGATCTTAGAGCTCTCTTTGTGTTCTTACTTATAATATTGTCGTTGGGATTGTGTTGAATTTCATTTTAAGGACTGAACTAATGAGCTTTAACATGACAAGGAAATGACGGATCGTTCAAACTCCACAAAGAGAGAGGACAGAGGCTCGACACTAGACTAGAGGAATGACTGGGATCAACCTGTCAAGGTTAAGACGAAAGAAGATTGTGATTATGTTCAGATGGTCCTGACATACCCCATCACCATCTGGAAGTCTGCACCAACAGAATTCCTTTTAGAGAAGCAGGATTGACTGCAACTGAATTTCCAGAAGTTGATATCCTCATATGTGGCTAATGTCTCTAATTGTCTGTCTAATTTTTTACATTAATACATACATTCTTATTTTTGGTCTTGGTCTTGGTCTTGGTCTTGGTCTTGGTCATGTACTTGGTCTTGTTCTTGGACATGTCCTGGTCTCGTTCTTGCGTTGGTCTTGTCTTTTTGTTGTCTTGGTTTCGGTCTTGTGTTGGTTTAGGTCTTGGTCTTGGTCTTGTTCTCGGTCTCGGTCTCGGTCTCGGTCTCGGTCTCGGTCTTGGACATGTCTTGGTCTCGTTCTTGCGTTGGTCTCGTCTTTTTGTTGTCTTGGTTTCGGTCTTGTGTTGGTTTCTGTCTTGTCTTGGTCTTGGTCTTGGTCTTGGTCTTGGACATGTCTCGGTCTCGGTCTCGGTCTCGGTCTCGTTCTTGTGTTGGTCTTGTCATTGTCTTTGTGTTGTCTTGGACTCATTCTTGACTCAGTCTCGGTCTTGGACTTGTCTCGGTCTCGTTCTCGTTCTCGTTCTCGTTCTCGTTCTCGTTCTCGTTCTCGTTCTCGTTCTCGTTCTCGTTCTCGTTCTCGTTCTCTGTCTCGGTCTCGGTCTCGGTCTCGGTTTCGGTCTCGGTCTCGGTTCTTAATAAAGTCCTGGTCTCACTCTGAGGTGGTCTTGACCGCACGTCTATTATGAGCTGATCTGTCTGTACCAGTACACAAAAATGTACGGAAAAACTTCCTCCATCTTTGTCAATGAACAGTACCAGGTTTCATCAACCAAGTGTGAAGGACCAGAGTTCAAAGCTTCATAAGGTCCCCTTAGCGAGATAATAGTCTTGCGTGGAAAGAAAAGTGCATCAGCAGCAACCTTTTCACTTTAGAAGCTTTTAAGGTCAAGTGTGTGTGTTCTCGTGAATATTTCAGACGAGGTTCTGTCGTGAGGTCATGTGTTGACAGGAAGTGGAGTGATAGCTGGAACCGTGCAGGCAACTGAGTGCGACTGTCACAAGGTGACTGCGGCGGAGGCTGAACTTTCACTGAACCCTCGCCGCCAGAACGCCGACAACTTTTCTGTCAGCGCTCAAGTTTGGGAAGGATTTGACGGAACCCTGGCATGAGAGCGCACCTGTGCTCGGGATGAAATGATCCCTGTTTGGATTCAATTGAAGGGAGTCAGGACCAGCTCGTGAAAAACAGTTTCTTTGAAATTATTCTTTTATGTATATATATATGTATATATATATATATATATATATATATATATATATATATATATATATATATATATATATATACATATATATATATATATACCACTGCAGAAAACTGACCAGAAACTGTTTCCTTCAACTGAGAAAAATCTCTAAACTTAGGAAAATGTTGTCACAACATGATCTGGAGCTTGTAATCCATGCGTTTGTGTCGTTTAGACTATTGTAACAGTTTGTTTTCTTGTCTAAACAAGAAGAATCTGTTTCGCCTGCAGTTCATCCAAAACTCTGCAGGCAGAATTCTGACCCGCTCTAGTAGAAGAACTCACATTTCCTCAATCTTTAAAACTCTTAACCAGTTCCGGTCTTGGTCTTGGTCTTGGTCATGTACTTGGTCTTGTTCTTGGACATGTCTTGGTCTCGTTCTTGGACATGTCTTGGTCTCGTTCTTGGACATGTCTTGGTCTCGTTCTTGCGTTGGTCTTGTCTTTGTGTTGTCTTGGTTTCGGTCTTGGTTTCTTTCAGGATCATTTTAAAATTCTGGTTCTTACTTTCAGATCTATTCATGGTCAGACCTTCCATCAGTGATCTGATCCAGACTTACTTTATTATTCAGTGAACAAAATATGAGTTATTTCGGTTTTATTTTTTTTAACTAATTGAATTTGTTTGGGTGTTTGGTTACCGACTCCAAATGTGTTTTTAACTTTTATGAGATACCGCCAGTGCTTAAACAATGTTTACAATGTAAACAAACTCAACTAAAACTCACATGTATGTTCTCTCAGTATTATTATTGGGCTCAAGTCATTTTTTCAAATGGTTAGTAACGGATGCGTTAAATGTATTTATTCGCAATAACTTTTTTGTCCTTCAAAAACTTGTTGGACATAAAAAAGTTTGATGAAATCATTAGAATTCTTTTCTACAATATTTTCCATTTTATTTCTGATAATAGTAGAAATACTTCAATTTACATCCAAGGCCTGGACATTGATTCTCAGTATAACATTCACTTATTATTTTCAGACAAAAAAGACTTTGTGTTTTCTTTGCATCGCCTCTTTAGAGATTCTTCCCTTCTATTGTCACGAGATCCGAGGCGAGGCCGTCGGACGGAAGGAAGGACGACGAAGTGAAGAAGCTGGACGGGGGCGTGATTCACAGACGGACATACATCACCCACAACACCGTTGTCTCTTTGCATCTCCGCTCGTGTTCGCGCCGCACTCACGGTGATGGATGGCGGAGATCTCGCCCGTCCGTGGTTTATGGCGAGCTCAAAAGGCGTCGGCGGCAGACGTGAAATATCGCAAAAACAAACAGGGCGCCATCGTTCAAAGCCGGGCCGCCTCATCAGTTAGACTATTAGTCTAAATATGCCGTAAAATCATGGAGCGTGTCTGCTCTGTCTGCCGGTGAAGGACGTGAGCTGATAGAGCAGGTGTGACGGAGTGAGACAGTTTGGACGGATGTGATGATGGACGAGTCAGAACTAAAGCTCAGGACGTAACGTCGCCTTCAACCTCTTCAAATGAAGCTCTAATTCCTCTTATTAACTGCTGTAATTGTCCATTGTAAAAAATAATTTATAAATAAAGCTCTGATTGATATTAGCTTTAATTGTCCTGTGATAAAAGTTTGTGACTGTGACCTTCACGAGGTCAGAGAAAAAATATCAATCTGACATTTTATTTTGGATTTTATTATCATTTTAATTATGAGTACATTTGGTGATGCTTTAAGTTAAATTTAAATTAATTCAAGAGTTCAATTAAAGAAAATTTTCTCTTAAAACTGAAACTCTGGTGATTGCTCCTGATGATACGATTCCAGGGTTGAGTCAGTACTTGGGTGACTTAGGTCAGTCTGTCAAACTGAGCCTGAGAAACCTGGGTGTTGTATTTGATAAAGACATGTCTCTTGTTCAACACTGTAGAAAACTGACCAGAAACTGTTTCCTTCAACTGAGAAAAATCTCTAAACTTAGGAAAATGCTGTCACAACATGATCTGGAGCTTGTAATCCATGCGTTTGTTTCTTCTCGTCTGGACTATTGTAACAGTTTGTTTTCATGTCTTAACAAGAAGGAGCTGTCTCGCCTGCAGTTGATTCAGAACTCTGCAGCGAGAATTCTGACCCGCTCTAGTAGAAGAACTCACATTTCTCCGGTCCTTAAAACTCTTCACTGGCTTCCAGTTTCTTTCAGGATCAACTTTAAAATTCTGGTTCTTACTTTCAGATCTATTCATGGTCAGGCTCCTCCTTACATCACTGATCTGATCCAGCCTTACACCCCAGCTCGGGCTCTGAGGTCTGTGGATCAGAATCTACTTATGGTTCCACGCACACGGCTCAGGACCAGAGGAGAGAAATCTTTTCAGGCTGTTGCTCCTAAGCTTTGGAACAATCTTCCTCTCTCTTTGCGCCTGATGGAGTCTACTGACTCCTTTAAGAAACATCTTAAGACGTTTCTATTTGTTCAGGCTTTTCCTTGAATTTCTCGAACTCCTGTGTTGTTCTCTGTGTTGTCTTGATCTTTGAAGTATGTACTGTTTTGAGTATTGTTTTGATTGTTAAAGCGCTTTGTGACCCTGGTCTCGAAAAGCGCTATATAAATATATATTACTTACTTACTTACTTAATATATTTTTAGTAGTTTAATAATGACCAATTGCCTCGATTTTAACATTGTTTTTACTTTTTTGTTGTTGTTTCGACATGTTTTGTTATATTTTTCGTATCAAATTAAAAACTTCTTATCGATTCATTGATTAATAAACCTTAATTCTTCCCATATTGGGGGATTTTGAGTAGTTTCAGCAGAAAAATATTTCACACACACATTGTATCGGGACATGAAGTACAAAACCAAAACAATAAGACAAAAAATAAACAATTACTAAAATAAATGCAATGATGATGATAATAAAATATAATAATACAAATGTGAAATAAAAACAATAATACATAAAATAATGATAAATATATGAACAACAACAACCAAAAGTACAGAATAGTATGTAGATATAGTATAGATTATAAAAACCAGCAGCATTTCTCCTTCCATTTTGTATCCCTTTTTTCTTTTGACTAAATATAAAATGGTTGTCGAAGTGATTCACACAAAGGGGCCAAACATACAAAACATATCTTTACCAAACTGTCTTTAAACCACCACCAGTGATGGTTTGATGAGGCTTCATGAAACAGACGATGAGGTTTCACGATACAGTATGATACAGTGTATTTCCAAAAGGGCCACTAGATGGTGAAATTTGGTTCTGGACCAGTAATAAATAAAAAGCATTTCATCTTTTTTTTTAATCTTAGAGCGCCACCTAATGAGCTCTGAAAGTTACATCAGTGAATCGTGAAACCCCATCACATGACAGGTATTTCAACCTGTGAGTGGTCATATTGTTCTGGTCACATTATAAGAAGGGTTTGAACACAGGTGAACGCATCCAACTAGAAAAATAACTCTGACTCAGCACTTTGTAATGTCCCAGCAGCCCCTGCAGCTGCTTGAATCAACGCTGCCGAACTGAGATTATTTCACCATTTTCCTCTAATGTGCACCGGCCTCGACGTCCTCTCAACACGAATGATGAATTTCTTCGGTAATCACCGAACCACAACCGCGTTCTTTCATCGCTTCTAATTGGCTAATAAATAACGTCCTGATAGGAAAGTGTCGTGGGCGTGCAAACGTCACGTCAGACATTCCTTGTCTTACAAAACTAGTCAGGACGGTTCGAGGAAAGACAGTTTTGTTCTTTCAAGGAAGGTGAGATCCCGCTCTACTGATGAACTATAGCTTTATTAATGATGCTGGCACGATAATCCCGCTAATCTGTGACCACAAGTGTCATAATCTGACTTGTGACGTTTCTTTATGTTTTTATGTTCTTGTAAGTGATGTAGTGATGTCAACTATGAGCTCTTGGATAAGTGATACTTTGATGAAACTTCATGAAACAGTGTCATATTTCTAGAGGTCAGCCCTCAGTTTCAAAAAATATATATATATTTCAATAGAATAGTTGAAATATATTATAGCCATGAGCCAAGAGTTTCATGTAGTTGACCCTGAAAATAAGGCTTCATGAAGCTTCATGAAGCAGTGTCATATTTTTAGATGTAAGTAGGTGGCGCCCTTAGTTAAAAACATTGTTGTGATGTTTCAGAAAATAGTTGTTAAAAAGAAAATATTATAAAGCAGACAGTGACATCCATTTGACTCTGATAATAAGGCTTCATGAAGCTTCGTGAAGCAGTGACATATTGTTCAGTAGGTGGCGCTCTCAGATTAAAAATTATGTGAGGTTTCGATAGACTCTCCTAAAGCAATGGATTATGAAGCAGAGAGTGTCTTGTAGTGGACTCTGACAACAAGGTTTCACGAAGCTTCATGAAACACAGTGTCATATTTTTATAGGTCAGTAGTTGGCGCCATCAGTTTGCAAAATATATATTTGTAGTTTTTGATGCAATATATTATAAAGTCAAGAGTGTCATTTAGATGACTCGGAAAAATAAGACTTCATGAAGCTTCATGAAACAGTGTCATATTTGTTGAGGTCAGTAGGTGGTGCCTTCAGTTTAAAAAATGATTTAGGCTTAAAAATAATAGTTAATTAAAGCAATAAATTGGTGCCAGGCCAAGATTATTTTAGGTTATGATATAATAGTTGTTCAGATCAGTAGATTAACAAGCGAGTCATCCATTGGTATAATGAAGCTTCATGAATCGGTGTCATATTTTTAGAGGTCAGTAGGTGGCGCCCTCGGTTTAAACATGGTGTGAGGTTCCAGAAGAATACTCTTTCTTTGACTAGTGTGTACTAGAGTACACTCAGCTTCATTAACACATCACTACCTTCAAAGTACTTCAAATATAATCCCACTCTGCCAGTTAATTGTTCAAGTAAAATGAAATGTATTATTTGAACTACTTGAAATACTCATCTTTGCAACCTGACAAACTTTAGTCACAGTTAATAATGTAATACTTGTCATTTATGTTCCTTAAAAATAGTTAATCTCTCATTTCATCCTAAATACATTAAAGTACAGGTTAAAAAGATACCAAAACAGCAAATATAGGTCAGAAATGTAAAGTTTATTCTAATATATCTGACATTCTCTGGATGATAAGCGATTGTTTATGTTTTTTTAAAAAGTGTTTTCCGTGAGCAACAAAACAAAAACAACACGTATCTGCTTTAACAAGTTGTTTCCCTCGATAAGAAAAGCAGGAACCCCTCGGGCAAGACTCGCACCGGCACCCTCTCCACACCTCCATCCTGACAGAGCTGCAGTTTAGAGGCGGATCGATAACTTTGTTTTCTCCGCTCTCAGAGCTGCGACCTGTTGGGGTCTTGATCGATGCTCAGCAGATGTGGCAGCTTTTTTCTCTTTTTCGCTTCAGCGAGGGACGATAATTACTGACGAGCAAGGCTTTTACCCTCAGGTCGTCCTGCACTTGACATTTTGATGTTTTGAAAAGGTGAAAACTTCTCCAATTTGTTGAAAAAATGGCTGAAATCTTTGCTTCGAAGTAGATTGAACCAACAACCGCTGATTCACCCCACAATTGAAATCTGTCCGTCGTCCCTGAACGCACCGTTTTATAATCTACACATAAAAAAGTTGCTTTTCTTTCTTCTTCTCTTGGGATTTCTTTGCAAAACTTTGGTTCCTCCAGTGGAACTGCATGAATATGTAAATAGTCCTGACGTTGAATCATCAGGGAGGCGAAAGTAAAAGAATAAAGTTTTAAATTATGCACATGAAAATAAGAATAAATGCACCACGACCCTCGGGGATGACAAACTAAAGTTTTAAATCCTTTCATGTTTTTGTTTGTTTTTTAAGGATGAAATAGAAACTTGTTAGTTTGAAGTCTACAAAGAGTCTATTTGTGGTCAAAACTCTTGACGCTGGTTCTTCCAGTTTCCTTCATCGAACTCAAGAGAGAGATGTTTTTTACATATTTTTATCATTACTTATTTTGTGTTTTCATTAATAAAGTTGAATCAAATGTTCAATTTCTTTCAAATTAAACACAATATTTTATTAAACGGATTAAAAATTTAATCAGATTAAAATCAGATTAAATAATCAGGAATCAGGGTTTTTTTTAAGCTTCTGGTTCAAGTTATCAGTTTTTCTTCCCATCGACAAACACGTGAAGAGCTTGAGTAGCTCCAAGATTTTTATTTATGGTGAGAGAAGATGGTGAGGACGCAGTGAATTCATAGGAGTGTGAACACACACACACACACACACACACACACACACACACACACACACTCATGGTGCTCTGATGCCGGCTCTGTAATGAAAAATGACCCTGAGACAGATTCGCTGTCACGGCCACATATTGTCCTCGTCTCTGCCGCGGCAGCTTCTCGAATGTAAAAGTGAGGATTAGACACTCAAATGTTTCGGCGGCTGCTCCCCCAAAAATAAAAACCTTCCGTCCGTCTCGGGGAGTGAGGGAGGACGACGGAGGTCACGCCTGACTTTATTAAAAACACTGGCGTCTGTTAATCCGCCGCCTAAATCGTGACGTGGAAGAGCAACAAAGAGGAGGCGAGATGGGGGGATGAGGAACGAAGAGACTTGGAAATAAAAAACGGAAATTGAAAGGGCATATCAAGATGAGGATTCGCTCCTCTGGGGTCATGTGACGTTACTGTATGCAAATGGAACTTCCTTGTCTGTTTTTTCTTTTCATTCTCGCCGCCGTTTATTATTCCCTGAAGCCGCCGCCTTAATTGATAGCATCAAATTAATTTCTCGTTCGACTGAGGTCTGCAGGATTCTAGTGGAAACGTTCTGGATTTCTGATGGACTCAAATGACTTTGTATTAAATGACGACAAATGAGTGGAAAATGTATTTATAGTCGATAGATGCCTGTGTTTAAAATAAGATAAGGAACAGATATTATCTATGGGAACAATTATAGAGAGACACCTCAGATAAATGGAAATCGTACCGTATTTTCCGCACCATTAGGCAAACCTTCAATGAATGGCCTATTTTAGAAGCGTTTTCATAAATAGTTTGCACCGGATTATAAGGCGCATAGAACATAAGATAAAGTCAACGTGAAGTTGAGCGCATGTATGACAGCTAGAGGGCACTTGTATGACATGTTGAACACACGTGTATGACTGGTTGAGCGCTCAGCAGAGTGATTTTGAGTGTACAACAACCAAGACACACACTCGCTCAAACCGGTGGCAGTAATCTGACTCCATAATCTTCCGCCATGATGTGTGTCGTAAATCCCACCCCGTGATGACGCAATGACGTAATCCCGCCCACGGCGTGTCGGCTCAGAGTCATGAAAGTGTTTGTAAACAAGTCACGCACCAGGTAATGTTCATATATAAGCCTTATAGTGCGGAAAATACTGTACCTTAATCCTTGTGTTGTGTCTGGGTCGAAGTGACCCAAAGGCCCAAAAAACAAATGTGTTTGTGGTATCCCTTGTGTTATCTCTGGGTCAAGGTGACCTGAAGGCTTAAAAAACAAACGTGTTTGTGGTATCCCTTGTATTGTCTTTGGGTCAAGGTGACCCGAAAGGCCCGAAAAACAGATGTCTTTGTGGTATCCCTTGTGTTATCTCTGGGTCAAAATGTTTTTTGATTTCACGTGTTCTTTCGTCGCTTTTCTGGCTCCACTTCCTGGTTTATATTTAAAGAAACGCTAAATTATTTGATTCTGCTTTTCCGTCTCGAAGGTAGCAGTTCTAAGAAATCACGTCTTCAGTTTCACTCCTCAGGGAATCATACAGATCGTTTTCCCAGTTTTACCGGATCCTTTCAGGACCAGCTGAACTTCGAGGCCCGATTTTATCACCTGATTAAAAGCTGACCAGAGGAAAATCCCAGATGCTTAAATCGGACATCTTGTTTATTGGAGGAGAGAGACGGATTAATAGATTTTGAACGACCGCGCCCCCCACCAGCTTCTGTCCAAACACTTTTGGCTGGGATTTCACTTAATATAACTAATTAATTAATCGAAATTGATCGCAAAATATAATTACAGTTAAAATATTATTTTAAAGCGATATTTTGCTGATTTTCTTCTCACCCTCTTGTCGATTTATGTTGGGATTATTTAATCTGTTCTTTTTTAGTTAGAGTTACAGACAAAAATGTTTGTTCATTTTAATGTAGCGACTGGAGCTCAGTTGTCTTCGTCTTCATCTTCGTCCAAAAATACACTTAAAAACATCGAAGTAACTCCGTCTGTAACATCCATCGTGGATTGAAGCCTCGACGAGAGAAATTGTTCCTAAAAAATGAAATAAGTCTTTATTTTACGCTCGATTGGAGCAGACGTTTAAAGAAAAACAAGCACAAATATCGCCGCATCAAAGTGAAGGATTACGCAACAAAACTAGACCCTGCCTGGAAGAAGAAAAGCTAATCAGCGGAGGAGCAGGTGGGGAACCCCCAAAGACCGACCTATTGACGGAGAGGGGGAACAATAGGAGGGGGAACCCCGGCGAGGGGAGATGGAAAGAATGAAAGGAGAGCAGCTGTGTGATGAGGAAAACAAGTCGATGATGGAGCGAGCGACCTCGAGGTGGGACGGCGGGTAACAATTAGACTGATGAAACGAGCGCCGCCGCCGGCCCTCGACCCCTCGCCTCATTTCCTCGGCCTGAAGACTCTCCTCGCGAGGGAGCGAAGCTACTTCTGTGCGACACGCCCCGACTTCAAGAAAATGATTACGATTTACAACGATCACAAATGCATCTGTGAGAATGTGTTTTTGGTACAAATGTATTTCAGTCATTGTTATTTATATTTTACCTCTTATTTCACAGACGAATGTATCAAATTGAACAAAACACTTTAATAAACAAACGTCTAGAATTCAAGACTAAACTATAAATAATGGATAAAACTCAACTTATTTCTTTATTTCCTTTAATTCCATTGGGTTTTATTTATTCTTAAAAATTGCCCCTTTAAATATTCACTTTATATAAAATGGACTTCTGAGAACTACTTATTGATGCTTTAATACCACTTATTTGACCCAAAATTCATTCAACCACGACTCAATTGTGTTGTAAAACGAAAAGAAAAAACTAAATCAAAAAGAGAGATAAGACTACAACACTTCATAGTAGCTGCTACTGGAACAAATGTCATCAAGTGGTGTCAGAGATGGGATGATATTACCAATCAGAAGTGTCCTTGTGGTTTATATGTTTTATATACACTTAATACGTATATTCTCAATCAAATACATATGTTTTCAGCACAAAACACAGGTCAACTAATAAAGCTTTATATACCTGGCAGGAGAGTTGTTTTTGATCTTGTCATTTCATTATCTCTGTTTGTCCTCTTTTATAGAGCAAATCCTATTTTTTGACATTTATCATCCTTGTTCCGGATCTTATCTTAAAGACTGGCATCTTTAAAGGTCACCACATTAGCATTAACATTGATCTACCTTGATTTTAGACATATTTATTTATTAATTAATTTATAATGAATTCCATATCCAGGATCTTGTGTGAGTTTGTTTGTATTTGTTATTTTTACTGCCACAAATAGTGTCATGAGTGGGATTGAACTGGGGTAATTTATCAGTCGTTTTTTTGCTTCCGCTACAAACAAGCTTAAAATATATAAACATATTTATTTTTTTTGTCTTTTGGGACGGCGATGAAGACGTTAAAAAGTTGGTGCCGGACAATACATTTGCATGGATATAGATTTAGCCTCTAATTCTAAAAAGTAATCAGTCTTTGTCGACATCAGGGTGAAATTGGAATTTTGTCCATCACTTTGATTCAACATATGACCCCATCTTACTGTAAAATTGTCCTTAAAGTTCAACTAAAGTTTGTATTAAATAGATGATGGACTCTATTGTATCATCAGTGTCTGTTTGTACAAAACTCTCTTTTCATCGAATCCTTGACATTAGATCTTAAGCCCCGCCCCCTGAAAACACTTGGTTTTTCTGGAGATTAAATATTGTTTACCATAACCACACCCACTCTGCTGTGATTGGTCAAGCATGGAGGTTTGTCACCAAGCATCATCAATCCTAGAAGTCTCCACCTCCAGGGGACTCTTTGTAAAAACAAAGCGGGGCGTGATCACAGCTGGCTGGAGGAGGAGTGAAGACGCTATTATGTCATAATGGACTCCGCTCTCGTAACCTCGCGAGAACTTTATAAAGTAATAAGTTCAAAACATGTTCACGATGAGGGACTTACTGCATCTTGGAGACTTTAACAACATGTGAGTGAATCAGGAGGGTTGGGTTTTCACAAGAGTTGCCCTTTAATAATCTTCCTGCCAAGAACCAGGAACTGTAGAAATCCCAGCCGAAAGTGTTTAGACAGAAGCTGGTGGGAGGCACGGTCGTTCAAAATCTATTAATCCGTCTCTCTCCTCCAATAAACAAGATGTCCCATTTAAGCTTCTGGGATTTTCCTCCGGTCAGCTTTTAATCAGGTGATAAAATCGGGCCTCAAAGTTCAGCTGGTCCTGAAAGGATCCGGAAAAAAAACGGACTGGGAAAACGATTTCTCCAGAAGATGAGATTTCTTAGAACTGCTGCCTTCAAGATGGAAAAGCAGAATCGAAAAATGTAGCGTTTCTTTAAATACAAACCAGGAAGTGGAGCCAAAGAAGGGATAGAAAACACATGATATGACTGGAGTAAAAAAACGATTTTCATGACGTGAGCGAGTGAACTTTTCAGTTCTGAGAGAAGAAGCATATTCGGTGCAGACAGGTGATCTTTCTAATCTTTAGTTCCAGGATGCCAAAAGTCTGCCACGTTGATTTGTTTCTCATGACGTCCTCCATCAAAGCCATGGCAGTGACAAGTGGAAACAAAGAGGAGAGATAAACAGCTTCGACTGTTTTTACGACCGGAACCTCCAGTGAGCTCCTCAGGCGTCCTCAAGATTCAGTCCGGCTTGAGTTGTGTTAGCTCGAGTTGTATCTGCAATAAAGAAGACGATATAAAAGGAGCAGCAAAAACTGGAAAAACAATTGAAAAAAATATCATCTGTAAGGTTGATATTCTATGGATCTGTACGGCCTCCAGGAGGCGCTCCAGTAGCAGGAAGCGAGACATAGCGGTGGAAAGATAATGTACTAGGGAAGACAACACTGTCAGGAACAAGAGATGGCGATAATACACAAACATAAAAAGATTTTAAACAAAAGAAAAATAGATTTTGTTTTGATTTGCGTATCGTGATTGAAAGCCAAACCCATCCGATGCATCTTTGAAGTTAGAGGAGATCAAGCCGGTTGTTGAAGTATCAATTACTCAATCTAAAAAAAAAAGACCAAACCTTTCAGAGATAATCAAAGTAGATAGAACTTGTCAATAATAGTTTTTTTCACTTAACGTGCAACTTATGTGACACTCTCCTGTCTCACTCACATGTTTCAAATGTTGAAGTCTTCATCTCCAAGATGCAGTCAGTCCCTCATCATGACCATGTTTTGAACTTATTACTTTATAAAGTTGAAATCTGGGCGAACAAGAGGTTACGAGAGTCCATGATGACTTAATGCAACATGTCTGGCTTCACTCCTCCAGCCAGCTGCAATCACACCCGCTTTGTTTATAGAACAATTCCCTTGGAGTTGGAGACTTCTGAGATTGATGATGTGTGGTGACAAACCTTGATGTTTGACCAATCACAGCAGAGTGGTTGTGGTTATTGTCAACAAGATTTAATCTCAGAAAAAAAATCAAGTGTTTTCAGTGGGCGGGTTTTAATATAATTTTCTAATGTCAATATTTCAGTGAAAAGAGAGTTTTGTACAAACACACACTGGTCAATTCTAAAAACATTTTTTCTTCTTAGTGGTGGTTTTCTTGGAAGCCAGAAAAACAATTTTGACCATGTATGTGTCTTTCTTTAGAACAGCGTTTTTGTTATCTGTTTTTTTATCTTGTCGTGTTACTGCTGTGTTACATACTCTGAATAGCATGTATTAAATAAAGAAAACGTACCAGCTTTCTGTTTATATACAGTATATCGAAAATTAAATGCAAATGTGTCACCATTAAGGCTTATATTTTAAGGGCATGGATATTTTATTTTGATTTGGTAACACTTGAGCATCTATACGACAAACTAATAAATGTGTCCATGTAGGTTATTGTTCTTGCACTGAAATATTTTTGACTTGTAGTAAATTATCTCCTGCCCCAGATTACTGCCAAATATTTATCAGACCAAACTTCAAGAAAATGCCATATTTTCTGAACTAATGCGTGTAATTAAAACCGAGCTGAGCCAGTAGACGGCTTCATACAAACTAGAGTGACTTGTCTTGAGCTATAAAACGGTGACTTCTAACGATGTCATCAAAATCTTACGCAACAGAAATGGAGCCACTCTCCGAAAATCCCTAAAATGTCTCAAACAGGAAAAGGTAGATCTTAGCATTGCCTTTAATGAAAGAAACATCACCCATATCTCACCGGAAAAGTACAGAGACGCCAACATTTTGACCCTAAAGAACATGTGGAAAAAGGAAGAAACATCTTATCATTCATTCCCAAAGTAGCTAGAAGATGAACATTGACTCCGATTATGCCTTAAACTGCAAAGTCGTTGATCCTAACAAAACCCTGAGCTGCAATAAAACAGTTCCAAAGATTCCATCGTTCTACCTCGAAATAAAAGCTTTCGGTAAGACCACCCGTCGTGCCGATAATGGATCCATGTTTTTGTTTCGGTCAAACACAAGAATGACGGGGTTAACGGAGACGGACGTGCTTCACAATGCGTGGACGGATTTTCTGAGCATACCATGTTAGATTCCATCTTTAGAGAGCAGAGAGGTCAGGCGTATCTCTTCGCCTCCCCTTCACGCCATCTTCAATCTGTACCCCGGGGGAGACCCAGCGACCTGCAGCGACCCTCCTCGACAGAGAAGCACTTTAGCTAAACATCAGGATGCATGAAAAGATGGTTTTGTTATTCATGTGTTACTCTTTTCTGAACTCATTCAGACATCGATGAAAACACAACACCAGCCGACAAACAGGTGTTAACGAAAAAACAAATTACAAACAAATAAATACAACAAAGTTTGGACGAACACAGGATGTCAAGTGTGTCTTTTTGTGGTTTCTATAGATGTTTTAAAGAACTGCGCATTTCTGTTGTATGATGCAAACCACGGCAATACTTGTCAAAACTGGTCTTGACAACAGTTCAAACTGTAGCAAGTGCAAGAGAAAAATATCATGACAGCGAAAACTGGGAAGTAGTTTCTGAGACGCTTGTATGAGAAAAGTGTTGTCTTTTATTCCACATTTAGCATTATTTCAGGTTAATATCTACCAGTGATATCATAACATTACTTATATTTCAAAATTAAAACTTCTATAGCAGCTACAATTTAAACATTTGAAATCATTTCATCATCATCATCAATTTGTATGTTTGTTATTTATTTGACACAAAGTAATATAGTGTAACAATAGTGAACTATCAACAGAGGAGATCTTTGTTTTTGTTCTACGCGAAAACAAAGTTGTTAGTTAAATCTTATCCTACATCCTCTGAAGAATTAGAAATATCAATTTCTAGAACTTGATTCACTTTTTTTTTCTAAGTTTATGTCTCTACGGAGCACCGGAGGTGACATGGATGATTTTCTTTCTTATCTCAAGATACTCGTATCTCGTTGTATCTCGAGATATTTGTATCTCATGAAATTCATGTCTATCGTTATTTTGATGGATGGATGGATGGATGGATGGATGGATGGATGGATGGATGGATGGATGGATGGATGGATGGATGGATGGATGGATGGATGGATGGATGGATGGATGGATGGATGGATGGATGGATGGATGGATGGATGGATGGATGGATGGAACTACTCAAAAGATCAAGCTGTGAAAATAACATTTCCCATTCCTCAACCTGTAACCAAGGCCTTAACCTGTTAACTGCTCTGTATAAAGTTTGAATTTACTGACTTGGTTTATGCTTATCTTTTAGCTAAACTCAAGAACTATAGCTATAACCATTGACAAGGTCATTCGAAAAACGACTTTATTCATTACGGTGCAAACAAAGTCTCAAAATAGAACTTCTTCGCAATCACTACCGGGGAATATATCAGGTCCCTCTTAGCTTTGTAGTAACGTGAACTACTGCATCAAAATAACGCTATACGTGAATTGGACGAGATAGTATAGTTAATAAAAAAAGCGGTTCTGGCTCCCCCTAGTGTCGGAAGGTGTCACTGACGTGTTGCCATTTTACTGCAGGCACATACTGTAAGTACAAGATAAAGGCTCATTTTGTGTGTTTTTCATTCTGAGCCTCTACTTGCTTCTATCTTCCCTCTTTACCTCCCCTGGACTGTATCTTTTGATTGTTATTTCAGCAGCCAGGACCTGTCATTCAGATTTGGGTCTCCTCTGTTGAAGTACATATTTGCGGAGAGATTCTCTCGCCCACATGTAAAAGGTTCTTGTTCGAGCTTTTAACCCGAAATTGTCATGAGCTCTTATAGACCCTGAGGTGATGAAACCTCTGTCTTGACTTCTGATTATTTCCAGACTAACAGAAAGTACTTTTGATATAAAGCTACATGGAAAATGTTGGAATGTGTTCAAACCATTTATGCCAAGTTTTCCTAATGTGCAATATCATTTGCTTGCACAGCACACACCACAGAGTGCAACAACTTCTCAAATGATTCATCCATTTACATGGTAATTTTGAACCGCGACCAAAACCGAATCACGATCTCTTCCTCTTATTACCATGTTCTGAATATTTCATTGAAATTGGTTCATATTTTCTTTAAGATACTTTGCCAAGTAATATGAAAAACATAGCATACATAGCATTTTTTCTTCATAAGCTCATTTCTTGACTAGTAGAAGGTAGTGTATTAGCAAACACTTTTTTTTACCCTAAAGTAAATCTTCTCGTACTTTTCACCCACTTGATAGTAATTAAGACTTTTGTCATGAGACCCAGGAGCAGAAGACAATGCATCCAACACTATGGTAAATAAACACATACAATTTAATACACAAAATCAAACAGGAGTCCAAACAAAACTTTATATTAAAAAGGTCAACATTAAGCGGATGATGAAAAAAAGAGTTAAAAAAAATAAGAAAAGTTGCTAAATCACTGCCCTAGAAGGTTAAAAGATGAAAGAGGAACGATGGATAGTCAATGTCATATCAGGCAGAATCGTAAGACGATCTGACGCCGGTCCCCGGTGAATCCAGTGTATATAACGGCAGAATAAATGCAGATTGCCAGCAGCCTTGCGTCTTAAGCAGGTCCAGCCACACACCATAAGTTGCCTGGAAACAAAGAGAGCAACAGGTGGTTTGGCCACCAGTATACACACTTGTATACGTAAAAAAAACATCCTTTATAGTGGTTACATATCGTACTACTTGTGATTATCACTGGTTCTTTTCTTTAGCAAAAAAAAAACACTACATGGCGTGGACCAGTGGATGTGGAGCATTAGTGGATCACTTACAGGCTTGTTAAGTTTGTGTTGGCTCTTGAGAAGCAGGATTTACAAGAGGAGTGGTAATAAGTATAAGTAATGAGGTCTCTGGAGCAAGTTTGTGCTTTCACTCAGTGTAACAACCCTCACAGAGGATGTGTCCCTCGGAACTGCAAAGGTAGAAGCTAACGCAAGGTGTTGATGAAGCTTCAATAATCTCAGAGTCCACTAGATGTCACTCTCTGCTCTATAATCTATTGTTTTGAACAGGTATTTTTAACCTCATGTCATATTTATACTGAGGGCACCACCTACTGACCATTAAAAATATGACACTGTTTCATGAAGCTTCGATACATGTGTTTCCGTATTCAAGGCTCATCATGACATAAATGTTTTCAGAGGCAGAAAAAGCTGAAAACCTCCCTCATCTCTGCCGTAAATGTCAGTCTCCACGGTGACTCATCTCAGATCTGACTTCGCCATCTCGGTATTTTGTGAATTGACTGAGACTTTCAGCAGGAAGCTCACAGCTACTTCATTAAGGCGCTTTAGTACATCCCATCAATCGCAGCCTCGGGGCCAGTCACTGGATTCGAACTGAAATATTTCTGCACCGCGGGTGAGTGTATCTCGCATGATGTAACACCTCACAGGAACTGCTGGCGCTGAAAACAGCAGCGCATGAAATGTGACAACGTTCTCTGCGAGATTTACAGCGAGACGACGAGCAGCAGGTAACGGAAGCCGCTCCAGTCTGTGGAGGTTGACTTAGAAGAATCTTCTTTTTCTGAGAATATTTGCAGAAATAATGTAGAAATCGGGTTTTTACGATTGGTGAATACAAAACTACACACTTCTGGTGACACACACTCCCCATACAGTCACACATAATCTCTTGGACCTCTATTGTTCATCCGTGTCTTTTTGTAAAAAACTCTCTTTTTATTGAAATATTGACATTAGAAAATGATCTTAAGCCCCGCCCACTGAAATCACTTCTGGAGATTAAATCTTGTTGACCATAACCACAGCCTGACTCTTTTAAGAAACATCTTAAGACGTTTCTATTTGTTCAGGCTTTTCCTTGAATTTCTGGAACTCCTGTGTTGTTCTCAGTATTATCTTGATCTTTAAAGTATGTACTTTTTTGAGTATTGTTTTGATTGTTTAAGCGCTTTGTGACCCTGGTCTCGAAAAGCGCTATATAAATAAATATTACTTACTTACTTACTTACTTACCCACTCTCCTGTGATTGGTCAAGCAAGAGGTTTATCACCACGCATCATCAATCCCAAGGGTCTCCACCTCCAATGGACTCGTTGTATTAACAAAGCGGGGGGTGATTACAGCTGGCTGGAGGAGGAGTGAAGCCATTACTACGTCATGACGGACTCCGCTCTCGTAACCCCTCGTTCGCCCAGATTTCAGAGCAACTTTATAAAGTAACAGGAATATTTATAAAAAATGTATTTAAATAACTTTTTTTAATAATGTATTTTTTGGTGTGTCCTTGTGCATTTATGCAGCGGTGAAAGACGTTTGTGTTAAATATATTTCATCTTAATTATTCCTGGTGCTGCACAGGAAACACATGCTCTCATGAAACGTGATCAAAGCTCGTCCATGTCTGAGCGTTTGTCCTCCAGCAGCAGAAGCTCAGACAAAAAGATCCAAACTCAGTTGCCGGGGCCCACGATGAAGCAGAGCTACCAGCGTGTGGGAGTCACTGAAGTGATATTAAGTCTGGCCACTTTGCTCTGTGCTGGTCCAGACCACGGTTTGGATGATTTACCCAGAAGCCTGCAGCACGGCGAGGTTATTAAAAAGAGCAGGGGTGAAGGGATGAAGGTGGTCTGTGGGGGCGAGCGGCCCTGAAGCAGATTAATAATGAAGTCTACGCACTCCGTTGTAAATAAACAACCTGAGTAACAACAACAATATTAAACATGCCAAAGTTACCATCTCCTTAGAATCTACGGGCTCTCTGGTTTTCCTCTGCAACGTAATGAAAATCCATTTCTCTCTTATGTTGGCGCTACTTCAGAAGAACCTGATGCTGCTGCTGTTACCGTGACGCTTCAGTTGAATTAAAATGTAGGAAACCATAGGATTCAAGGAACATAAAAGCATTAAAACGCTGGAAAACATGAGTAAAAATAGAAATACTTTTAAACTAAACTGTTTTTCTTCACAATGTCGTATCAGTATTTACCAGCACAAGTTTCATTTGTTTTTCATCTTTCAAGTCCGATTTTTATTCATAATGATTCTGTGTTGGATTATATTTGCATAACATGTGCAATTTAAAAAATAATTAGACTTTTTAATTTACAGTTAACATGCAAATGTTCGCAGTGTTCGTTAATTTTTCTGTTTCAATTAAACTTCTGGCTGAGGACGAGAGGATACAGTGACTCCATCAGCTTTTAAAGCTGATGTTTGGACATATTTTGGTTTCAAAACAAATGAAAGTAGTTACGACTTCGTCAAGAGTCATGTGGTCTGTAAATACTGCAGGTACTCGGGCAATAAGAAGCTGTATCGTTATTGTCTTTTTTTTTTTTTTCAAATCGTGTACCTGCTGTACCTCCTGTATTCTGATGTTTCAAATCTTCAGATTATTGCCAATAAACACCCCAACCTTTAAAGAGGTAACAGTATGTGTTACTTTACTAGGCATAGACTGAATATTTGTGTTAGAGAAGCAATGACGTAACTAGTGAGTAGTAAATAACTTCAAATTATCATAAGCTTTAGCCACAAATTCAGTGTAAAACCACATTATTCAGAGCAGTTGTGTGTCAGCAGGGTAAACCAGGCGGGGCTCAGCACAGAGCAAGTGGGAGGAAGGAAGTGATGTTGTGAATCCTGATAGTTTTGGTTTCATTAGTGATCATTGCCTATATGGTGTTCTCGAAAATTGCAGAATTTATTTTTTGCAACATGGGATAGTCAAATAAATGGGTTATGTCAAAAATCACTTGCAAACGGAAAGTGTGCGAAATCATTGTTATACATATAATGATTGATCAATTAAAAATATGCCATTTTCTTGAAATTGTCTTTTGCCTCTTCCACCCTTGGACCGGTTCAGGCAATGGGTGACCTTTAAATGTGACTTTGGGCAGTTATTACTAAAAGATCAGCATCATGACTTCACCTCTGTCTATTACCTCAATATTGTTGCAAACAGTGAGTCTTGGAAATGATTTAATCAATGCTAAAATTATTTTTCTCCATGTGGGAAAATATATTTTCGTTAGTGCATTAATTTAAACATATTCCTGTCAGTATGAGAAAGTTGATATTTGCCTAATCAGTCACTTAAACTCAGGCTCAAATCACTTATCCCCTCCACGTAGCTGCCCCGCGTCATTGTCACAAAACGACGGGGCTAATGGGCTTTTGTTCCAAATGTCAACAGCATCAAGCCTCTCCACGGCAATTAACATTATTATTCCCGCCTCTGTGTTTGTGTCTTTGCACTTTTTATGGACTTTTTAAAGGGTCTGGTCTGCAGAGTGTGTATATTCCAGCTCATTATAGGCATCGAGTGACCACAAATACACTTAAACACGACGGCGATTTAATCCAAGCACTATTAGGGATAATTGACAAGGACGTAGAAAAATGCAGCAAAAAACCCTGAAAAACTAGTTTAACAGTTTGAAGAATGAAGTGTGAGATCGACAAAAAAACGTTCACTCACTCGTGAACAAGACCCCAAGGTACTTCAATTCCTCCACTTGGGGCAGTATCTCCTCTTTGGAGAACGCTCCCCACCTTGTTCCAAACGTGAAACATAAACTTAAATTTGGAGGTACCGATTCAGTTGCAAACCATTAAAGCTAGTGCTGAAGGAGGCCAACGGGGTCAACGTCATCTGCAACAAGCAATGACCAAAAACCAAGCCCACCACCCCCTCAACGCCCTGGCTATGGCTAATATTCTGTCCATAAAGTTTATGAACAGAATCTGCATCGGTCGATCTACGTTCCTAACCTCAACTATAGTCACCAACGATGGGAGGCGACTGAAAGAACAAGATCTTGGAAACAAGTGGCCGTAGGCTGGCTGGGCTCTACCTTAGAGATCATGTGGCAAGAGAGGCTCAGAGAAGAACCGCTGCTCCTCCGTGTTGAGAGGAGTCAGTTGAGGTGAACATCTGATAAAGGTGCCTCCAGGACGCCTCCCTGGTGAGGTGTTCAGGGCCTGTCCCAGAGGTAGGAAACCACGATGTGACGATGATCAACACGGATAAGCGGAAGAAGACGAGTTCAATTGCGAAATCTACAAAATATTTAAAATACAATTCAATTCAATTCAATTCAATTTTATTTAAAGTGTCTTATCATAACAAAGTTATCTCAAGACACTATACAGTTGAAATAAGACTACAGTTGATTAAGGAAAAATAGATCCCAGCCTTTCAACAAAGAGCAAGAAACAAAACACTGTACAGTGAGCTGTACAGTGAGCTATGGCGAGGAAAAACTTCCTTTTAGAAGGCAGAAACCTCGAGCGGAACCAGACTCATTGTTGACGGCCTGCCGCTTTGACCGGCTGGGAGGAAGGATGGGGGGGTAGACAGATGGATAAGGAGAGGAGTGAGGGAGGATATAGTGAGAGAAAAGAGGAGAGTGTAGGAGAGTCCATGGGGGTGCTGGAGAGAAATGCACTTATAAGTTGAAAGTTAAATCATGTTGTGTTGAAGGAAGATACAAAGCTTTTTTATACTACAAACACCCTTCTTGGAATCCACAACATTAACCTAGTTAAAACCAAATGGTGCATGTTTGCCTGCAGGATAATTCCAGTTGATGTTTTGGCAGCCAATCGAAAATACCAAAGAGTTGTGTATGAACACAACTACTACAATATATCTACTTCCATATATTCAAGTCATTCAGGAACTAGTTACACTAACACAACTGTAACTTCATGCTAATAACAATGTATGAAAATACTTTTTTTGTAGTGTCCTGACAGAAAAAAAGGATTGAGAAATAATCTGGATTGTGCCTTGAAATGTTCAAGTAAGTCATGACATTTAAAAAGGTGACATAAAGTGAAAACATTCTTCTACAGAGAGTCTGTCGGTGAAATTCTACATGTTCTTTCATCGACAGATGGACCCAAGTGGCACTTTTTTCCCTCGACACAGAGTTGAACCCTGGTGTATTTATATTCTTATATCGCTGGGTGTTTTCAGCATCTTCATCTGGATTCCTTATTAATTATATCACAAGTTCCAATTTCATCTCACATGGAGGTTTAACCTGGATCGTTGACAAGCCGAAGAATAAGAAGTCAGGTGACACAGAAAAGCCTATTATTAGAACTTTAATGAGCTTTCAATGTTGTCGGGAGGATGATCCCGGGATAATGATGGGATTACATAATAGATTTCCGAAAACAAAAAGCAGAAAACCTGACGGATACGCACTGAAGGTTGTGTGGAAATAGAAGCTGTCGCTCAATCTTATCCGACTCTTCCCGCGTGAGCCGTCTAATGAAAAAAAACAAACTGTGATGGAGTGGAAGTGGGAATTAAACCGGAGAATAATAATCCTTGCTCGGAGGCGGCTACTGTGACACTTCAGCGATAGAAGGTCTAGTTTATCTATTTTGGTGTTTATATATCGGTGAGAGCGCTGAGTGACGGGCGCTCTGTCCTGGCTGCGGCTCGCCTTTCACTCAAATCACGCTCGGATAAGATTCAAACCCCGGCAGCCACAGGATCCCAAAATAAATGATGGCTGACGCGTGACAGGTAGATTTAAAACGAATATCATAAACGCTCCAGGATCGTCTCGGTGTTTCCTGTGAGAAGAATAGATGTCCATACATTTGTGAGCTAAAATATGTTTGACAAATTGGCCTTAACTACGTTTAATATTATAATTTCATCAGTGCTTGTGTGATGATTAGAGATGTCTTCGTGCCATGAATAGTCGATAAGGGAGTAAACATGACCCCTGACCTTGAGGGTAATAACTCATTCAAGTTTGGTGGATACCTTTGGATGAAGATCATTAGCAGCTTGTGAAACTTTAGCGAAGATATAACGGCGAACTAACAGCTCTGTGCTTCAGCGAGGATCCAGACACACGTGTAAACTGCGTGTTGTTCTTTCTGACTTGTAAACAAGTCAATATGTGACTTTAAACCTGATCTGATTTCTACTCTTTGTTGAAGTAAGTCAAGGTGTTAAGTCAGATACTTAAGTTGACAGTTTTTATTTAAGTACGATACATCTTTAAGACTCCAAATTCACTGATTATGAGTCAGATTATCCACACCTGTGTACAGTCCTGTGCAGAAAACAACATACGTAAGTAAGTAAGTAAGTCATTTTTATTTATATAGCACTTTTCCAGACCAGGGTCACAAAGTGCTTAAACAATCAAAACAATATTCAATAAAGTATATACTTTAAAGGTCAAGATAAAACTGATAACACAACAGGAGTTCCAGAAAATCAAGGAAAAGCCTGAACAAATAGAAACATCTTAAGATGTTTCTTAAAGGAGTCAGTAGATCCATCAAGGATCAAAGAGAGAGGAAGATCGTTCCAAAGCTTAGGAGCAACAGCCTTTATTAATAACACGTTTTTTAAGTCGTAATTTGAATGAAAAATTAGTAATTTTAAAATGGATTTTGCTCCATTTTGACATCCTAGTGGCTTCACTCCTCCAGACAGCTGCAATCTCGCCTGCTTTGTTTATACAATGAGTCCCTTGGAGGTAGAGACTTCCTTGATGACACGAGGTGACAAACCTTCATGATTGACCATTCACAGCAGAGTGAGCAAGATTTTATCTCCAGAAAAACGAATTGTTTCCAGTGCACGGCGCTTAAGATCATTTTCCAAGAACAGAAACAGCTTTTCTTTTTTTTTTTTTTCTTTGCTTTACATCATTCGGAAAAGCTTTCATTCATTCAATTTCAATTTCAATTTCACTTTCATTAAAAGCATCAAATTAAAGAGGACGTCATGAGAAAACGACATTATTCATCTGAGTACAGCATCTGTCAATCTTTTGGAGAAATTGAGTTCATTGCACAAGGTTCTTTACTTTCTTTAATGAATGCATGATGTGGATTTTGGAGATTTAGTTGAAGTGGCTTCGAAACCTTTAGTGATTTTGTAAAAACAGTGGTTTTAAACGGCAGTAAATTTCATTTGTGTTTCACCTCTTTTAGTCTTTCACTCTCCACAACTCTGAATTTATCCTCCTCCACCAACTACCTTCACTCATCCATCCATCTGCATTTGAGGCGCTGAAGGTTGAGCCGGAAAGTGTATTAAAACTTTACACCGTGGAGTGAGTGTTGTTGCTGGATCGTCTCGGGCACTTAGCGATTAGCGAGTTCGAGAGAACGAGTGAGTTTCATTGATTCTTAAAGCTGCTCTCGCCGCTACATTTCTCAAGATCACCAGTTCAAACCTCTTGTTCAATCATCTAAAATGGGTTCAGACCGAAACATATCCAGTAGATGATTCAAGTCCATGTGAGGAGGGAAGACAAGAAGAGCGATGGTGTTTCTTTGTTGCCAAATCCTGTTTGCATAAAAAACGTATATGCTTAGCGTGCAAAAAATTAAACCTACAGGTATCCACTTCAGAAAGTTATGTTATTCCGAGCTTCTACTCTCCCTTGGATTGGCTCTGACCAATAAGAATGCAGGGGGCGTCTCTTTAATGGCCCTCCCCCGAGTGCCAAATCTCATTTTTTGAAAGAGACTGCAATCGGTGCGCAGGATTTGGCACTGAAGTAACGCCATACACAGGCGTCCATTAGGGGGCGTATGACACTTTACCTCCAAATGAAGTGACGAAAAATATCATCTTTACGACGCACATTCTTTTTTTGAAATTTTCGGTTAATGGTTGGGAAACACTGAAGAATTGATCACTCGTTCTTATTTGGGATTATTGGTTTTTGGATTTCTGAACGTTTATTGGTAGAACACACAGACTCAGGGCGCTTTTATAAGTGGGATTAATCGGCATCATAATGACTAAAATGTCCGTCACATATGATCAGATAGAGACAGAGAATAGTTTTTTTTTCTGCTAGTTTAGCTCCTAAGTTAGCCTCGATGCTAACTACTGTGATATGTGGTTATTGTGGTGAATCTAAATAGTTTGCAGGAAGTCGTGGGAGAATCGAGTTTTCACGATCGTTTTGAATCCCTCCCTAGATCGCTGAAGAATAAATCATTTTCTTATTCTAGTTCCACTGAACCCCGTCTTGATCGTTAAACTTGTCTCGGTCCAATAACCTCCTAGTTCATTCTATAACTCTCCGTCCAACATATTGTCGTCTCTGCTCACGACATCTATCTAAACTCGGTCTGACCTTCGTCTTGAAGCTTCTCCCCACGAGCTCTCATGAACCTTTGTCTGATCTTTCATGTCGTTTCCTGCTGCTTCTCTTCAGCACTTGGACTCTTCAGTTACTTCTCATCTTACATTGTTAAGTCCTCGCAGAATTGATGTCGAGAAACGTCATCGACCGACATGACGGGAATTATTGATTTACATTTTTATTAAAGTTGGTCAATAATACTGTTAATCTGCTTTTTTTTAAATTATCCCTGGTCTTTTCAAGAGTTCATCCATCCATCCATCCATCCAACTATTAATCCATCCATCCATCCATCCATCCATCCATCCATCCATCCATCCATCCATCCTTCCATCTATTTATCTATTTATCTATCTTTCTATTAATCCATCCATCCATCCATCCATCCATCCATCCATCCATCCTTCCATCTATTTATCTATCTATCTATCTATCTATCTATCTATCTATCTATCTATCTATCTATCTATCTATCTATCTATCTATCTATCTATCTATCTATCTATCTATCTATCTATCTATCTATCTATCTATCTATCTATCTATCTATCTATCTATCTATCTATCTATCTATCTATCTATCTATCTATCTATCTATCTATCTATCTATCTATCTATCTATCTATCTATCTATCTATCTATCTATCTATCTATTTATCTATCTATCCATCCTCCCGTCTATTTATACATTTATTAATCCATCCATCCATCCATCCATCCATCCATCCATCCATCCATCCATCCATCCATCCATCCATCCATCCATCCATCCATCCATCACCCATCCATCCATCATCCATCCATCCATCCATCATCCATCCATCCATCCATCCATCCATCCATCCATCCATCATCCATCCATCCATCCATCCATCCATCATTCCATCCATCCATCCATCCATCCATCCATCCATCCATCCATCCATCCATCCATCCATCCATCCATCCATCCATCCATCCATCCATCATCCATCCATCCATCATCCATCCATCCATCCATCCATCCATCCATCCATCCATCATCCATCCATCCATTATCCATTATCCATCCATCCATCCATCCATCCATCCATCCATCCATCCATCCATCCATCCATCCATCCATCCATCCATCACCCATCCATCAATCCAACTCGCTGCTCATTTTCACTAAATACATTTTGGACATGTTGTTAAAAAAGCTTGGAGGTCTTTCTTGTGGTGTGAGGGTTGTTTTTCACAACAAAATCATGAAAATGAACTGATTTTAAATCATGATTTGTCCGTTTCTAATATACTTATAGCATGTGTTTTAACTGTATATTGTCTTTGATTGAGCGCTTTGTGACCCTGGTCTAGAAAGGTGCTTAAAGTTACCATTACTTACTTACTTACAAATTAAACTGCATAGAAACATTTTAATATAATTTTTTGTACCACTTTCATATACATTTTATATTCCACTTGTGAATAAAAATCATTATTCTGTTGCTATAAAGTAATCGTTACATCATGTCCGTGTAGAAAAAAACAAATCTGTCAAGACGTCTCTTTTTTTTCTCAAAGCCTCCTTAAACGGGCTCAGAAGCAGCCGACGCTAGAAGTGTCTGCGGATGAGAGGATGAAAGGATGAGAGAAGAGAGTGTCCTGTCAATCACCAGACCGGAGGTTTGGGGGTAGAGTCTGATAACGGCGTGGAATCTGAGACGTACACTTACGCTGTCGGTTCCTCGACTTCACCTCTTAGCTTCTACGTTTCAGGAGCTTCTAAAGTGAAGATTATTTCTTGAGACAAACGTGTCTGATTTGTGTTCACAAGGCTTCTCTCTGCGGAGGATTCCAGAGACACTGAGCAGGAATCTCATTTAATCCTTGATGCGTCTACTGCGAATGCAGGAAAGCATCTTCTTCTTCTACTTCTTCTTCTTATTCTTCTTCTTCTTCTTCTTCTTCTTCTTATTCTTCTTCTTCTTCTTCTTCTTCTTCTTCTTCTTCTTCTTCTTCTTCTTCTTCTTCTTCTTCTTCTTCTTACGACACCTTTCAGGACAACATGTCGGCAATGTTTGCTTCCACGGCTCACAGCGTGTATCGCTTCTCGCCATCTGCTCTGTGAGAGGTGTGTGTGTGTGTGTGTGTGTGTGTGTGTGTGTGTGTGTGTGTGTGTGTGTGTGTGTGTGTGTGTGTGTGTGTGTGTGTGTGTGTGTGTGTGTGTGTGTGTGTGTGTGTGTGTGTGTGTGTGTGTGTGTGTGTGTGTGTGTGTGTGTGTGTGTGTGTGTGTGTGTGTGTGTGTGTGTGTGTGTGTGTGTGTGTGTGTGTGTGTGTGTGTGTGTGTGTGTGTGTGTGTGTGTGTGCGTGCGTGTGTGTGTGTGTGTGTGGACACACACATATGTGGATAAACAAAAACATGGACACACACATATATGGATACACAAACACATGGACACACACATATATGGATAAACAAACACATGGACACACACATATATGGATACACACACACATGGACAAAAACATTTATGAACACACACACATGGACAAAAACATATATGGACACACACACATGGACAAAAACATATATGGACACACACATGGACAAAAACATATATGGACACACACACATGGACAAAAACATATATGGACACACACATGGACAAAAACATATATGGACACACACACATGGACAAAAACATATATGGACACACACACATGGACAAAAACATATATGGACACACACACATGGACAAAAACATATATGGACACACAGACATGGACAAAAATATATATGGACACACACACATGGACAAAAACATATATGGACACACACACATGGACAAAAACATTTATGAACACACACATGGACAAAAATATATATGGACACACACACATGGACAAAAACATATATGGACACACACACATGGACAAAAACATATATGGACACACACACATGGACAAAAACATATATGGACACACACATGGACAAAAACATATATGGACAAACACACATGGACAAAAACATATATGGACACACACACATGGACAAAAACATATATGGACACACACACATGGACAAAAACATATATGGACACACACATGGACAAAAACATATATGGACAAACACACATGGACAAAAACATATATGGACACACACACATGGACAAAAACATATATGGACACACACATGGACAAAAACATATATGGACACACACACATGGACAAAAACATATATGGACACACACACATGGACAAAAAAATATATGGACACACACACATGGACAAAAACATATATGGACACACACATGGACAAAAACATATATGGACACACACACATGGACAAAAACATATATGGACACACACATGGACAAAAACATATATGGACACACACACATGGACAAAAATATATATGGACACACACACATGGAAAAAAACATATATGGACACACACACATGGACAAAAACATATATGGACACACACACATAGACAAAAATATATATGGACACACACATGGACAAAAACATATATGGACACACACACATGGACAAAAACATATATGGACACACACATGGACAAAAACATATATGGACACACACACATGGACAAAAACATATATGGACACACACACATGGACAAAAACATATATGGACACACACACATGGACAAAAACATATATGGACACACACACATGGACAAAAACATATATGGACACACACATGGACAAAAACATATATGGACGCACACACATGGACAAAAACATATATGGACACACACACATGGACAAAAACATATATGGACACACACACATGGACAAAAACATATATGGACACACACACATGGACAAAAACATATATGGACACACACACATGGACAAAAACATATATGGACACACACACATGGACAAAAATATATATGGACACACACACATGGACAAAAACATATATGGACACACACATGGACAAAAACATATATGGACACACACACATGGACAAAAACATATATGGACACACACACATGGACAAAAACATATATGGACACACACACATGGACAAAAACATATATGGACACACACACATGGACAAAAATATATATGGACACACACACATGGACAAAAACATATATGGACACACACACATGGACAAAAACATATATGGACGCACACACATGGACAAAAACATATATGGACACACACACATGGACAAAAACATATATGGACACACACACATGGACAAAAACATATATGGACGCACACACATGGACAAAAACATATATGGACACACACACATGGACAAAAACATATATGGACACACACACATGGACAAAAACATATATGGACACACACACATGGACAAAAATATATATGGACACACACACATGGACAAAAACATATATGGACACACACACATGGACAAAAACATATATGGACGCACACACATGGACAAAAACATATATGGACACACACACATGGACAAAAACATATATGGACGCACACACATGGACAAAAACATATATGGACACACACACATGGACAAAAACATATATGGACACACACATAGTCTTTTAAATTCAATATTAAAATGTTGTTATCATAATAGAAGAAACTAAAGGCTACCAAACAAATAATTAAAAGTTATTATTTGTTTTAGTTTTCTTGAAAGGGGCCATTTTTGGAAAGAGTAATTTCATTCAGAACTTCAAAATAAAATACATATTTTTTGTCTCATAAAAACTTTTGTTTGTACAGATAAAAAATGTTGTGTATTTAACAGTTCAGTTCAGTTTTAAAACTGCTTAAAAATGTCTGACACGTGAAACCAACAATTACATGTTTCGATTTCCCATTCTGTCAACACTGTGTGTGTGTGTGTGTGTGTGTGTGTGTGTGTGTGTGTGTGTGTGTGTGTGTGTGTGTGTGTGTGTGTGTGTGTGTGTGTGTGTGTGTGTGTGTGTGTGTGTGTGTGTGTGTGTGTGTGTGTGTGTGTGTGTGTGTGTGTGTGTGTGTGTGTGTGTGTGTGTGTTCTGGTGATGAGTAGTTGTTAATGTATGGAAGTATGTCAGTGACATCATCATATTGAAGGGTTGAATATACAGGTTTTTTCTATTGCTTAAGCACGATATTGAAGGTTGGCCCAGTTTTTCAAAACCATACAAAAAATAAGAAGAACACCTCACATCCTTTGCAAAATTAAACACTCTAGTTAAAACTATACACTACTTTATAAAAATTATATTTTGTTACCGTGCTATGCAACCACATTGCTGCACTTAAACTAACACACTTTTTTCAATTCTACTGCTGTTATATCAGTAATGTGAGGGAAGTACACACAAAAAGTGCAAATATAAAAAACTAAAAATGAATAGAATACAATACAAGACCACTCCTGCGATAAAAATATATATTATTTATACAGTATATACTAGTCAAAATTTCAACAGAAGATGTCCATGCTAGAAGAGTACTGTGCATAACACACACACCCAATCAAAAATAAATAAATAAGATCCTTTCAATAATAAAAAAAATATGGGGTACGAGGACTGACAAAAAAGAAAAGAAAATCCAGAAGACACACACATGGACACACACATATAGGGATACTCACACACAGACAGACACGTATGTGGATACACACACACATAGATACACACGTATATGAACACAAACACACGGATACACACGTATATGAACACAAACACCTTTGGACACACACATATGGATACACAAACACATGGACACACACACATATATGGATACACACACATGGACAAAAACATATATGGATAAACAACACATGGACACACACATATATGGATACACAAACACATGGACAAAAACATATATGGATACACACACACATGGACACACACATACAGTATATGGATACACAAACACATGGACACACACATATATGGATACACACACACGGACAAAAACATATATGGATAAACAAACACATGGACACACACATATATGGACACACACACATGGACAAAAACATATATGGACGCACAGATGGACAAAAACATATATGGACACACACATGGACAAAAACATATATGGACACACACATGGACAAAAACATATATGGACACACAGATGGACAAAAACATATATGGACACACACACATGGACAAAAACATATATGGACACACACACATGGACAAAAACATATATGGACACACACACATGGACAAAAACATATATGGACACACACACATGGACAAAAACATATATGGACACACACACATGGACAAAAACATATATGGACACACACACATGGACAAAAACATATATGGACACACACACATGGACAAAAACATATGTGGACACACACATGGACAAAAACATATATGGACACACACATGGACAAAAACATATATGGACACACACATGGACAAAAACATATATGGACACACAGATGGACAAAAACATATATGGACACACACACATGGACAAAAACATATATGGACACACACACACATGGACAAAAACATATATGGACACACACATGGACAAAAACATATATGGACACACACACATGGACAAAAACATATATGGACACACACATGGACAAAAACATATATGGACACACACATGGACAAAAACATATATGGACACTCACATGGACAAAAACATATATGGACACACACATGGACAAAAACATATATGGACACACACACATGGAGAAAAACATATATGGACACACACACATGGACAAAAACATATATGGACGCACACACATGGACAAATTTTACATTTACATTTTTGGAAAGAGTTATTTCATTCAGAACTTCAAAATAAAATACATATTTTTTGTCTCATAAAAACTTTTGTTTGTACAGATAAAAAATGTTTGTGTGTATTTAAAAGTTTTCCGGTTAAACTTTTTTTTTTTAAAACTGCTTAAAAATGTCTGACACATGAAACCAACAATTACATGTTTCGATTTCCCATTCTGTCAACTCTCCCGAGCTCCCATGATGCTTTGCTCCCCTGACTCCATTCCAAGCTGAGCTCGGCTCGATGCGCTGCCGTCTCCGAGCGGAACCCGAGCCCAGACCATCTCCATACGTAATTGAGTGGAAAAGAATAGAAGTTGTGTTGATGCTTGTTCGGGCGCACAATGTTGTACACTTTTCACTGAATTCCCTTTCATTTACAGACTGAACACAATGATTTTATGAAATTTAGTTTCAATAAATCAGGATTTAATCCAAAATCTCTGCATAACAAGTGTATATAACGTCAGGATATGTGGATGATGTGAATTTATATTGTAATAATCTTAAATAATGGGAATTAAATAAGCTTTATGTTGAACTAATGTTGCAAAAAAAAGGATATTTAAGCAAAATGTGTCTTATTCAAATAAATGTAATCAAAATTCACTCAAAACATCCAAAAAAGGGTCTTATTTTAACATATAAATACAAAAAACGATGGCTATATCGCGAGTATATCGTTTTAATGGGGTTTGAAACATTTTGAACATGACAAAGATGATGTTTTAATACAAGAAATGTCATATCTCACCCTAATGGTACATTTTAAAGGTTCTTTTTTTGTTCTTAAAAATCTTGAAATAAGACTTGACAAGTGAAAGTGACTCTTTAGATCTAATCTGACAGTTTTTACTTAAAGGAAGTTGTTGCTTAGATTTCATTATTGCAGTGAAGCTACTCAAATATGTTTTAATTTGTTCTTACATTAGCATTTGTCTTATGTGGGTGAAATAAAAAGAGTTGAGGAAACTAACCAAAAAAAAACATGTTTTCTACCAATAAAAAAACGTCATAAAACCCAGAGAAAGCACTAATCTACGTCGACAGACTTTCACGCTTCCCAAAACCGTTTCAAGCAGATTTGGTCGTCGTACGGAGGATTACGGGGTTGACGGCCTCTGATCCGCGTCGACTCACCCGGACACAGTCGAGCTGATCAAACGCTTATCGAACACGCCGGCGCGTCCGGAAGATTTCAAAAGCTCTTAGTTTTGTTTTCTCTAAATCCTCCTTTTGAATATGTCGCGACCCGGCAGACGCTCCGGCAGGAAGTCGAGCAGCTTTTCATCCGTCCGCACACAAAGCGCCGCTGTGTCGTGAAAAACCTTGAGAAATGACTCGGAGGAAACGGAATCTAGGAGGAACCAATCAAAGGAGCTTCTCTGTTGAGGAGGAAAACTTTCACCGCGACGAGAGAGAGATCTCCGGTTGGACTTTTAACCTCGTGTTTCCCTGAAGTTTCCCACGAACTTCTGTCGTTTTGTTGTGAGACGAGACGCCGTCGCTGCAGCAAAACTCATATTGAGTCATTAAAAGAAAATCAAGAAGTTTAAACCGTGTTGAATTATTACATAGAAAAGATTCATTTTATCATTTTATCATTTTATAAGAATCTTTTAAACCACCGGCATTCTTTAAGAATTGTACTAGTTCTTAACAAGACAGAGCGCAGCAGCAGTTACATGCCATACAAGTGAATGATGTCACAGCAAATAAAATTAAGATATATATATATATATATGGAAGGATGGATGGATGGATGGATGGATGGATGGATGGATGGATGGATGGATGGATGGATGGATGGATGGATGGATGGATGGATGGATGGATGGATGGATGGATGGATGGATGGATGGATGGATGGATGGATGGATGGATGGATGGATGGATGGATGGATGGATGGATGGATGGATGGATGGACTTAATACATCAAATAAATAAAACAATATCAATACATAATATAAAAAAACCATATTAATACATTATATAAATAAAACATATCAATACATAAAATAAATAAATAAACATTTTAATACAAAAAATAAATAAGACAATATCAATACATAATATAAAAAATAAAAACATTTTAATACATAATATAAATAAAACAATATTAATATGTAAAATAAATAAAACAATATCAATACATACAATAAATAAAACCATATTAATACATAATATAAATAAAACCATATCAATACATAAAATTAAAAAAAAAACATTTTAATACATAAAATAAATGAAACCATGTTCATACAAATAATAAATAAAACAATATCAATTCATAATTTTAAAAAATATTAATTAATACATTATATAAATAAACCATAAAAATCCAATAAATAAATTAAAACATATTAATACATAATATATAAAAAACATATTAATACATTATTTAAATTAAACCATATCAATACATTATATGAATAAACTCCATAAATATCAGTACAAAAATATTATACCTCAAACATATCCTCGTGAACAAATGTAATCAAACCTATTTGTTTTAGTGCAAATCAGTCCGGAGCAGCTTTTGAACACACAGTGTTTTCGTTGTTTCGATGCAACATAACGTTCCACACGGACGCTGACAGTCACGGTCGGACGTCTGATGTTGGACGCGAGTCCCGAGGATGTCAAGATGCACCAGGTTCCACTGACTGATGTCCTTCTAATAGAGACGTATCGACAGCGGCGGCTCGACCGACTGATGGATCGATGGCTCCGGTCCACCAGGGACACCGAAATCCCAGTTCTCTACATGCCTTCGAATCGACTGTGATTCGAGGAGCTCAACATAAAAACGAGCGTCTTTGTCGCCGACAACAAACATGTCTTTGTGTCTCCTGTGCGTCGTCCTCTTCTCCGGACCATCCTCCGGCAACCCCACAAACGCCAGCTCTTTAATTGACCAATGCTGCTCAGGGAAGTGTGCGGAGAACAAACAGCAGTTGGACACGAACTCTGGAGTCATGACGAGCATACTGAGTGTGTGTGTGTGTGTGTGTGTGTGTCTGTGTGTGCGTGTGTGTGTTTGCTGGCTCGTGTGCGTCGTAGAATTAACAGCCTCGAGCGCCCGAGGATACAAGAGACCTGCGAGGCTGGAGTAGACCTTCTTCATTTGACACTTCAAATGCTTCTCCTGTTTTTTTTTTTGTTTTTTTTTCCAGCGTTCAGGAAAAGCAAAGAGTCGGCAGCGAGGATTAATTCACAGCTTTGTTTGAAGATATCTGTCAGACCCGTAGAAGGCAATGATCTGGATGTATCTGCCTGAGGAGGATCAGCACCTCCATGTTTGCACCTGGTCTTCAATGATTCAACCAGAGTTAAAGTCAATCTTCACTCATGTTCTTTTCACCCTCATGTCGACCAAGAGTTGGGATTATTTTCAGAGTAAACCGTGCCTTTTTTTAGAGTTATAGACAAAGATCTTTGTTCATTTTAATGTAGTGACTGGAGCTCAGTTGTCTTCGTCTTCATCTTAGTCCAAAAAGATACTTAAAAACATCCAAATACCTTCATACTGCTCGATTGTAACGTCCATCTTGGATTGAAGCCTCGATGTGACAAGAATTGTTCCAAAAAAAACTTTTGTGTTAAAAAGTCTGTAATTTTTTAGCGGAAAGAAGAAAGTTGTGAAAAGCGAAAGTTAATCGTCAAATCGAGCTCTAGACTAGTCCGCCTACAACAAGGTCTAAAAGAGTTTGTGTTTCACTTGCTGTCACTAGTTAACTGGTTTATTTTTAGAGTAAACTGGACAGAAGTGTATTAACGCGTCAGGAGTCACACGCTCGTTCGACATTTAAAAATAGTTCATAACAGTAATAATCAATACAACAATAATGAAGTATTTTAAGTTTTTTTTTGGCAAACCAGTAACAAGTTCTACACAAGAGTTTTCAACTTCAATCCAGTGATTTTTTAAAACCGAAATATTGCCGTCAACGAGCCTTTATAACGTAACGATAACTAGACAAGACGCATCGTAAATGTTGGTCATGTGACGATAACTATGATTGACTATATAATGCCAAATATATGACTTTTGAGAAAAAACAATACGTTATTTATTTAGTTTAAAAACAAGATGAATAAACTTTCACCACATCTCAGGAACCGGCGAGTGCGTTGCGCTTCATAGCGTAGGCAAAGCTACGCAGAATTCAATTGCTAACGTGGAATGCTAGGCTAACAAGGTTGCTAATTTAGCATCATAGGCTAACAAGGTTGCTAATGTAGCATGCTAGGATAACAAGGTTGCTAATATAGCATACTAGGATAACAAAGTTGCTAATGCTACATACAAGGGATAACAAGGTTGCTAATGTAGCATCCTAGGATAACAAGGTCGCTAATATAGCATGCTAGCCTAACAAGGTTGGTAATGTAACATACTAGAATAACAAGGTTACTAATGTAGCATACTTGGATAACAAGGCTGCTAATGTAGCATACTAGAATAACACGGTTACTAATATAGCATACTAGAATAACAAGGTTTGCTAATGTAGCATACTAGAATAACAAGGTTACTAATGTAACATACTAGAATAAAAAGGTTGCTAATGTAGCATGCTAGGCTAACAGAGTGCTAATGTAGCTAACTAGGATAAGTGAACTAAACTAGCAAATGAACTATGGAAAACAATGTTGGAGTAGACAAATTATCCATTTGGAGATTCTACGATGGAATTGTCACATGAATGTAATTTTATAGATTATGTGCTCACACCATCATAGTTAATGTGTACATCTATTATTCAATGAGTAAATTTCAGCGCCTGGTTGTGACTAATAGTAGTTTTAAAAAAAGACAGCGGCACGAAAAGACCGGACCAAAAAAGAAAGATTAAAGCACGGCAGAAAACAAAGCTAGTTAAATAATAAATGAATAATGATTCTTACATAAACACTGTATATGTATGAATAGAAATATCAATAAAGGTTGAAAATGAAGAATGATGTGTAGAACGGTCGGTCACTCATCATCGTGAATCTCCACAGCTTTCAACGTCTCTCTCTGAAAACGATTAGTGTCTATTGATCGTCTCTGTCTGGGTTCAGCGCCATCATTGTGAGCCTCTGTCAGTGCAGGTTAAATCTGACTTGAACGTCTTTAAGGTTCAACATAGATAATCAATCTCACGTTGTTCAGGCGGGTCAAGAAATGTAAGCACGGGTATCGACCTGTGACAAACAGCTGACTCAGCGAAGAGTGCCGGTTCACCTCTGACCTTTCTCATTCTTCTCCGACCCAGGTGGTCCTGGTGGGATCTTCGGTGAACGAGCGAGATCAGATGTTGTTCATCAGCACCGACGAGGGGTCGTCCTTCCAGAGACAGTCCGTCGCCTTCACCCCGGAGACCCTCATCTTCCACCCCAAAGAGGAGGACAAGATGCTGGCCTACTGCAAGGATGGACGAGTGAGTTCGACACCAGTTCCTCTTTCATGACGTCATCAATTTAGCTTATGACAAAAAAAAAGAAGTTTTTGTTCAAGTAGCTTCTTTTAGTTACATAACAATATTGCTGTTTTTAAATTACAAGCACTCTAGGCTAACATGTGGCTAAATGTGGCATGTTAGACTAACAATGTCGCTAATGTAGCTCACTAGAATAACAAGTTAGCTAATGTAGCATTCTTGGATAACAAGGTTGTAAGGTAGCATACTAGGATAAGAAGGTCGCTAATGTAGCATACTAGGTTAACAAGGTTGCTGATGTAGCATACTCGAATAACAGGTTTGCTAATGTAGCATCTTAGGCTAACAAGGTCGCTAATGTAGCTAACTAGGATAACAAGTAAGCTAATGTAGCATACTAGGATAACAAGGTCGCCAATGTAGTATACTAGGTTAACAAGGTTGCTATTGTTGCATACTAGAATAACAAGGTCGCTAATGTACCACACTATGTTAACAAGGTTGCTAATGTAGCATTCTTGGCTAACAAGGTTGCTAAGGTAGCATACTAGGATAACAAGGTCACCAATGTAGCATACTAGGTTAACAAGGTTGCTGATGTAGCATACTAGAATAACAGGTTTGCTAATGTAGCATCTTAGGCTAACAAGGTCGCTAATGTAGCTAACTAGGATAACAAGTAAGCTAATGTAGCATACTAGGATAACAAGGTCTCCAATGTAGTATACTAGGTTAACAAGGTTGCTATTGTTGCATACTAGAATAACAAGGTCGCTAATGTAGCACACTATGTTAACAAGGTTGCTAATGTCGCTAACTAGAATAACAAGGTTGCTAATGTAGCATACTAAGATAACAAGGTTGCTAATGTAGCATACTAGAATAACAAGGTTGCTAATGTAGCATACTAGAATAACAAGGTTGCTAATGTAGCATACTTGGATAAAAAAGGTTGCTAATGTGGCATCTTGGGCTAACAAGGTCGCTAATGTAGTTACCTAGAATAACAAGTTAGCTTATTTAACATTCTGGGATAACAAGGTTGCTAAGGTAGCATACTAGGATGACAAGGTCGCTAATGTAGAACACTAGGTTAACAAGGTTGCTTATGATACATACTAGAATAACAAGGTTGCTAATGTAGCATCTTAGGCTAACAAGGTCGCTAATATCGCTAACTAGAATAACAAGGTTGCTAATGTAGCATACTAGGCTAACAAAGTTATTAATACAGCATGCAAGGCTAACAAGGTTGCTACTCTAGCATGCAGCTAACAAAGATAGTTTTGTAAAAACAAGGACATAATGGCAATAAAATAGAGTCCAACATCAAAACAAAACACACTTAAATCAAAACATTAGTGGAACTTTGAATCCCCACACTAACGACAAAATAATGAATAGTCATTCATTATGTGTATGCTATTCAAATGTTATGGGTTGTCTTGCAGCTTTATAAAAAACAAACAGCATCAGCATCAGCAGCAAAAAATAATGAAGCCACGGATACTGACATCATTGCTGTCGGTTAGTTGAGTTCCAGGTTTGTAATTACTCGAAAGACTGTTTCACAAATTGAACGATAACTATTACTCCACCGCTGAATGTTTTTGTTGCTGCGAGGCTGTTTGGAGTACATTTGAAAGTGCACTTTACGAGAGCAACGAATAAAAGCAAAAACTCTTTGTATCCGTTGCTAGTGAATTGAATTGAATTCAGGGCTGCCACGGTTTGCTCAAGGGCGGACTCGAACTACACAAATGTCACATTTCATCACAGCGAGATCTCCTGAAGAAGATGGCTCTAAAGAAATGATCGTGTCACAGTGAATCGCTCACTCTTTTAACCATGTTTAACAAGCAACACATTTCACTCCTGGAAACTGACTGAAGTCCGATGTTAGTCTAATCCAGGGGCCTCATCGTATTCAAGCCATTTAGGGCCCTTGACAAAATATTCTATGGCCCTCCATTTGTTTTTATGAGTTTGGGCCCAACGAGGGAATCCATCTTTAAACAAGGTCAGATGGTTAAGGAACAAAAATGATCACATCAAATGTTATCAGTTATATAGCTTTGATTATATAGTAGTATATAAGTATTATTATTGACCCAAATTCAGAGTGAACGCACACAAAAATGTAATCTATCTATCTATCTATCTATGTCAGATGGTTAAATAATTAAAATCATATCAGTTATGTAGCTTTGATATATAGTTAAGAAGGAGAAACAAATTCAGTTCAGTTTAGTTTAGTTTATTTTAAATTACACGTAACATTTGACAAAAATGATCCAACGTCACAGTGAAAACACACAACAATTTTTCGATTTACTGTGTTTTTGATTATCTGTTTAGGTACTCTAGAAAGAACTACATAAAACGTATTATTATTATTATTATTATTATTGTTTTTATTATTATAAGTATTATGATTATGTATCTACTGTACATGTATTATATTACATTATATTATATTATATTATATTATATTATATTATATTATATTATATTATATTATATTATATTATATAATATTGTATTGTATTGAATCGTATTGTATTGTATTGTATTGTATTATGTTATATTAAATTACATTATATTATGTTGTATAGCATTGTATTATCTTATATTATATTGTATTGTATTATATTATATTATATTATATTGTATTGTATTATATTATATTATATTACAGTATATTATATTATATTGTATTGTATTATATTGTATTGTATTGTATTGTATTGTATTGTATTGTATTGTATTATATTATGTTGTATAGTATTGTATTATCTTATATTATATTGTATTATATTATATTATATTATATTATATTATATTGTATTGTATTGTATTGTATTGTATTGTATTGTATTGTATTGTATTGTATTGTATTGTATTGTATTATATTGTATTGTATTGTATTGTATTATATTATATTATATTATATTATATTATATTATATTATATTATATTATATTATATTATATTATATTATATTATATTATATTGCATTGCATTGCACCTTAAATATGCAACAGGCTGGTCAAACTTGAGTATTCCAATATTCCATCAGAATATCAAGATCACCACAACAAACCAAGAGTGCTTTGCTCTGATTGGTCCAGAAGGATGTTGGTTACTTACCTTTCATTGGATAGAAACACTAGAAAACACACAAAAGCATCTTCAGTCCTAGTGTTAGTGAAGAGCAGCTGAGGTTAAGCCAGGTCTTGTTCTCAAGTGTGCTCTTCAGACGTCAAGGATACATCCAGAGTTTATGAATAAATACATTTCCATACGTTACATTTTCCATCATCGAGCGTTAAATCACAAGCACTAAGTCCTCCGTCCACACACCTGAGTGTGTTCATGTGATGAAGCTCACCTGAACCGTGCAATGAAGTTTCTTCTCCGGATCGACCTCTTGTTCACGCTTCACTGGATCCAGGGGGCGCCGTTAACGCTTCGTGATGTAATGTGTTTCACTTGCTGTTTCACTCATTGTCCATTTGTTTTTTGGTCTCCCTCGCAGCTCTTCGCCTCTCTGGACCTGGCCCGGAAGTGGACTCTGCTACAAGAACGGGTCACGAAGGACCGAGTCTTCTGGTCAGTGTTCATTTTTAATTCAGATTAAACCATGTTTTCCGAACTCAAGACGCATTTTAAATAGAAAAGTTTCTACGTGACAGAAGCTTGGATTGAATACAGTTATTTAGTCTTGTTCGTCTGTGTAGGAGTGGAACTGCTGGCCCTGATGTCATGAACCCTTTTACTGCGTCGCTTAAACATGTATTTCTGTAGAATAGTTTTTTATGTACTTGGAAAAAATACTGCTTGTGTCTCCTTACCGCATTTTTAGTCTGTTAAATGGAAAATGTCTCTGTTACCGTTCCACATATTTACATTGATCAACTTTCTTTCCTGGACTTTATTTATTTATCTGGTCATTTATAGATAGGATCAAGGCCATGTGTGATGGTCCGGGTGGTCGCCCTGGTCGCATGTTTTCGTGCCACATTTAAAGACTCCCCAAGTAAACCTCTCACTTTAAATTTTAAAAAAATGAAGTGGCCTCATTTTGTAGGTTAATATTAACTCAATTTATCTTTATCTCACACCCTCTCAGTGAACTGATTGCTTCTGCTGGATTCATTTAGATCCGACGGATTGACCTTGAACCAACCATGAGTCACGGGAGAAGTGTCCCATGATGCATTTGGAATTCCCAAGATTACTCGTGAGAATGTTATTGGTTGAAATCAAGGGAATTTAAATTGACAGTTAATGTTTGAGGGAAATCTGATTTTAGAAACTTTTTAGCTGTTAATGCTAAAATCTAATTTAAAAGGTTTAAATAAAACTTTATAAAATAGTGGTTTGGATCTAATGTTTCCTCTAATTCGACGTTTAAAGTTGATTTTTAAACTGAGTTGATGAAGCTTCATGAAGCCTCATTAACAAAGTCCTCTAGGTGTCGCTCTCTATTATGCTTTGAGCGTCTTTTCTATTAAAACTCACATTATTTTTAAACTGAGAGCGCCACCTACTGACATCTTAAAGCATGACAATGCTTCATATCTTCCATGAGCTCCTACTGGAAGGATCTGTCTCGCCTGCAGTTGATACAAAACTCTGCAGCGATAATTATGAGCCGCTCTAGTAGAAGAACTCACATTTCTCCGATCCTTAAAACTCTTCACTGGCTTCCAGTTTCTTTCAGGATCAACTTTAAAATTCTGGTTCTTACTTTCAGATCTATTCATGGTCAGACTCCTCCTTACATCACTGATCTGATCCAGCCTTACACCCCAGCTCGGGCTCTGAGGTCTGTGGATCAGAATCTACTGATGGTTCCTGATTGTTATAGCGCTTTGTTACCCTCGTCCAGAAAGGCGCTTGACTTGACTTGACTTGACTTGACTTGACTTGACTTGACTTGACTTGACTTGACTTGACTTGACTTGACTTGACTTGTCTTGACTAGACTAGACTAGACTAGACTAGACTAGACTAGACTAGACATCACTTCACTTCACTTCACTTCACTTCACTTCACTTCACTTCACTAGACTAGACTAGACTAGACTAGACTAGACTAGACTTGACTTGACTTGACTTGACTAGACTAGACTAGACTAGACTAGACTAGACTTGACTTGACTAGACTAGACTAGACTAGACTTGACTTGACTTGACTTGACTAGACTAGACTAGACTAGACTAGACTAGACTAGACTAGACTAGACTAGACTAGACTTGACTTGACTTGACTTGACTTGACTTGACATCACTTCACTTCACTAGACTAGACTAGACTAGACTTGACTTGACTTGACTTGACTTGACTAGACTAGACTAGACTAGACTAGACTAGACTTGACTTGACTTGACTAGACTAGACTAGACTAGACTAGACTAGACTAGACTAGACTAGACTAGACTAGACTAGACTTGACTTGACTTGACTTGTCTTGACTAGACTAGACTAGACTAGACTAGACTAGACATCACTTCACTTCACTTCACTTCACTTCACTTCACTTCACTTCACTAGACTAGACTAGACTTGACTTGACTTGACTTGACTTGACTTGACTAGACTAGACTAGACTAGACTATACTTGACTAGACTAGACTAGACTAGACTAGACTTGACTTGACTTGACTTGACTTGACTTGACTTGACTTGACTAGACTAGACTAGACTAGACTAGACTAGACTAGACTAGACAAGACTTGACTTGACTAGACTAGACTAGACTTGACTTGACTTGACTTGACTTGACTTGACTAGACTAGACTAGACTAGACTAGACTAGACTTGACTTGACTTGACTTGACTTGACTTGACTAGACTAGACTAGACTAGACTAGACTAGACTAGACTAGACTAGACTAGACTAGACTAGACTTGACTAGACTAGACTAGACTAGACTAGACTTGACTAGACTAGACTAGACTAGACTAGACTTGACTTGACTTGACTTGACTTGACTTGACTAGACTAGACTAGACTAGACTAGACTAGACTAGACTAGACTAGACTTGACTTGACTTGACTTGACTTGACTTGACTTGACTAGACTAGACTAGACTAGACTAGACTAGACTAGACTAGACTAGACTAGACTAGACTAGACTAGACTAGACTAGACTAGACTAGACTTGACTGTGAATAATTCACCATGGAATCATTCACTGCCTCATCTCAGGTTATTAGGAAGTTTCCGTCAGAGAATCATCCTGTAATGATGAGGGTGTTTACTTTAGCCGTCTTGTTGAAATTATCTCCACAGTTTTCTTCTTTGTTTTTTCGATTGATGAATCAATTTGCCAGACAAATAGACCGACTTCATGATGAATCACCGCTGATAGAGATGAACACGCAAGTTTAGTTCGGATATGAAACGTGATTCCTGATGAATATTTTGAATTAGTTGAAGACGGTTCTTGCTGTTTCTTCTTCTCTGTCTTCATGTAAATGACCCGACTGAAATATAGATGACGTTCCACAGAAAATACTGCTCTCAATCTCCGCCGGCATCATTCCCTTCCCGCTATCTGATCCTATTTCTATCCCCTTCTCATTACCTCTATCATCCTTAAATCTGTCTTCCCCTTTAACTCTGACCTCAGCTGCTCACCAGGGAAATGGAGTAATGGAGGAATTAACCTTGCCGAAGAGCAGGAACATCCCGAACTCAGAAGATCCTTTTATAATCTCAGTCGAAGCAAATGTTCCTTTTTAGTTTTTGTTACTTTGTAAAGTAGAGAATTCAGAGTGTGAAGTGATTACATCTTTTATCAAAGGTAGTTGTTTATCTACTTGATTAAAGTGGATTATCTTTGTATCTGGAGCCTCAGTTTGTTCCCTCAGAACGTCTCCTGTCAGAGCGTGTAGCCCTGGATTAACTGGCTCACGTTCAGGAAAATGTTGATCTGGAGTTTATAATCCATGTGTTTTTGTCTTCTTGTCTGGACTATTGCAACAGTTTGTTTTCACGTCTAAACAAGAAGGATCTGTCTCGTCTGCAGTTCATACAAAAAGTCTGCAGCGAGAATTCTGAGCCACTCTAGTAGAAGAACTCACATTTCTCCCGATCCTTAAAGCTCTTCACTGGTTTCTTTCAGGATCGACTTTGAAATTCTGGTTCTTACTTTCAGATCTATTCATGGTCAGACCTTCCATCAGTGATTTGATCCAGACTTACACGCCAGCTCGGGCTCTGAGGTCTGTGGATCAGAATCTACTGATGGTTCCTGAACACGCTTCAGGACCAGAGGAGAGAAATCCTTCCAGACTGTTGCTCCTAAGCTTTGGAACCATCTCTGTGTTTGATGATCTACTGACTCCTTTAAGAAACATCTTAAGACGTCTTGATCTTTTAAAGTATATATTTTATTGAGTTTTGTTTTAATTGCTTAAGCGCTTTGTGACCCTGGTCTAGAAAAGCACTCTACAAATATTACTTACTTAGGTTAACTTAACATTGTTGTTTTTTTAACCTCAAATAAATAAAAAATGGTTAAAGAGCCTCGATAGGATGAGAAAACCTTCAAAAATGTTTAAGAATAAACACTTAAAATATTTTACTTTCTTCACTCGAAGAACTTTTAAAAATAAATACTTGAGTTTAAATACTTTGTTTAATGGTTTTGAGACTAATTCCAAATAATATCGCACAAATACACTTACTTTTCTAATTGCTATTTTAACTATCAATTATTATTCTTCCATTTATTCCCTCAACTGTTTGAAGTAGTCTTAGACTGCGTCCCAATTCTGCCCTTATCCCTACCCCTCATCCCTACCCCTTGTTTCTGGGCCTACGGGTCACCTTGACCCTGACATAACGCAAGGGTTAAGGTAACTATAGCTGGCAATGATGTGTTTGGTTAGTTACTTTAAAATACAAACTTGGTTACATTACTAGTTACTTCTTTCTCAAATAACTTAGTACTTTAAGTTAACTTCAAGGTAACTAGTTACTAGGAAAAGTAACTTTTTTGTTTTTTGAGTGTGGTGAATTCTCTTAAGCGTACGAACCAGTGTAAGTTTGCTTTGATTAATCACTTTAGAAAAAAGTTAAGAACATTACGTTAAATAAACAAATCCAATAAAAGAACGAAAACTAGTATTGCATGATAATAATTTTTGTGGCCAATTTTGGTCGTTTTTACCGCCTGGTAATGTGAACACACATTAAAGTCTTTTTTTTATTATTTTTACTACTGATCAGACGAACCTATTAAATAACAACAATAAAAACTGAACCAAACAAGTCTTTAATAAACTTAATAAGTTTGAAACTAAAATAAGGTAAATGCAGACAACAGAGAACTAATTAAAGCCACAATGTAAACCAAACACAAAAAGGATAATTAATGTTGTATCGCCAGATACACGCCTCCTCCTGATTTGTGAAAACTTTTGCAAATAACAATTTATTATTTAAGTTCATTGAAGTGAAACTGTGTTTATAGTTCAACAGCGTTTAGTTTTAAAACATCGTGACGAAGAGGTGCAGTGAAAGTTCTTGTTCCTTCCAGCGTACCTCCTCCATGTATCTGTGCTTTTGTGGTTGAGGACTCATAGATGAACCCAGAACCCCTCGAGTCTGGTGGTCTAATAAATCTGGTGGTCTGTCCCGAATCTGTCTGGGGACGTTGAGCGTTTGATCTGGTCTTGTTTATCGCCTTAAGTGTTGCAAAGAAGGCAAATAAATCACCTTTTACAAGACGGCAGAGAATAAAAGAACAACACAAACATGGTCTTTATCAGGAGCGTAAGTCTCTCTTCTCTTATGGCAAACTGTCCAGGGTGTCCCTCTCGCCCTTTGTAGCTGGGACTCGCTCCCCACAAATGTCAACGAAGCGTTTGAATGTCTCGGCGGCTGCAGCGACGTCGCTCCAGACGGATGATGAATAAATAACAGGTTCACCTTCTGTCTCCTGACATTTGCATTTTCAAGTGAGAATCAAAGTTGGTGTCAAGGACACGCTTCGTTCGCTTCGTTCGCTTTCCCCCGGCGTTTGTTTCCATCGATTCGTACCAGAGTGAGTCCTTCACCGGTGACCTCTGCTGGTCAAATGTGAGCAGCTTCACTTATTAATGTATTTTTTACATCTTCTACCTTCTGTGTAAGTTAAAAAAAAAAAAAAATGTGATGTGAGAAAAGCTTAACACTTAAATATTGCAATATTTTCTTCATGATACTGTATCAATTATCAACAGAACTTTATTGATTGGTTTTATTGTTTCATTTTTTATATTTAATACTTATTGTTATCATAATTATTGTGTGTTTATATTTCAATAAAGTCTGTATAAATTCAAATTCAATGACAATGTTCAAATATATCAATTTGTAATTAACAGCGTTTATTTTACTTTGCGATGATACTTCTGGCCGCTAGATGACAGTTTCATTACGTCCGCTGTGGCTAAAGGAACAATGAAATCCAATGACTGAGGACGAGAGGATACAGTCGACTCCAGCAGTTTTTAAAGCTGATGTTTTTGACATATTTTGGTTTGAAAACAAATGAAAGCAGTTACGAAATCGTCGAGAGTCATGTGGTCTGTAAATTCTGAAACACCAGAGTCAAGTACTCGACAATACTACACATATATCCTTGTTACTACACTATCACGATATACCGTATTATTGTCCCTGTATAATGATACGTATCGTATCATCAGATTCTTGCCAATACAAACACTCCTTGAAAAGCATTTTATCCAAACTTTGACACATGTACGAGAATTGTGTGTTCACAAGTCCCCCCCCAGTTGTGTAATACACATGACCTCTGACCTCTCAATTCATGGTCCCCATGGTCGTATGCATAAGCATTTCTGCTGCAGGATTGTGTATCGACTATAAAGGAAGTCGGTTTTCCTGACTACTTTGAAATCTAATGAATGGCTTTTACAAATACACTCACACTCACACACACACGCACACACACACACACGCACACACACACACACTACTGACTGTGATCCACGGCCTCCGCTTTTATCGCTGCCGTCTCCTCCCATGTGCTGCTAATTGCGTATAAAGTCTCTTTATGGGGGGAATAACAAGGTTTTAAATCTTTACTCGGGGCCAGGGCAGCGAACTGCGGAGCCATAATCAGATGATCTGCTTAGTTTACGGCTCAGTGAAGGGCACAAAGACTCGACCTACGACGGCATATATATCTCTGCAGGGAAAGAAAGATTTCTCTGAGCACTTACAGACCTGCTGTCATGGAGACACCCCTTTGAAACATGATCAGTCTGAATAGATACTTTTGTACATGCTTTAGGTATATTTACAACACGTATTAGCTGTTTTTAAGCATCTTTTTTTTGCTTATTTTCCCAATATATTCCCCAAAATACTATTTTAAAAATAACAATTATCATTTCAGTTATTTATTAAGACTTTTCTATGGTGTCTTTCTTGCTCTTGGTGTTGCTAGTTTCTACACAGAGAGTCAATTATAGCTGTTTATTTGTTTATTGTTAACATTATTAGAGTCTAAACCCTAATACTTACGTCACTTTTTTCAACTTTTTTTCCGAGAACTTCCACCTTGAGAATAATGGAATGAGAGATTAAAAAATCAATACTATAGAAACAATTATTAAATAGTTTTTCACACATTGTTATAATTAAACTTCTTTTCTAAGTTTTTGAATCACCAACAATGTATTTATTATTCAGCAGTCACTGACATATCCTTAAATTAATGTTAATTAAATATAGATGCATGTGAAAAAATGGATATATTAATCTGGATATTGTTGATTACTATAGAAACATTCACAGCGCTTGTTCATTCTTGTGTTGCAATTAAACCTCAAATATATCAATTTGTAATTAACAGCGTTTATTTTACTTTGCGATGATACTTCTGGCCGCTAGATGACAGCATTCATTACGTCCGCTGTGGCTAAAGGAACAATGAAATCCAATGACTGAGGACGAGAGGATACAGTGGACTCCAGGTGCTTTTAAAGCTGATGTTTGGACATATTTTGGTTTGATTATTCAGCAGTCAATGACATATCCTTAAATTAATGTTAATTAATATTAATCTGGATGTTGGTTGATTACTATAGAAACATTCACAGCGCTTGTTCATTCTTGTGTTGCAATTAAACCTCCAGCCGCTAGATGGCAGCATTCATCACGTCCACCGATAGTTAAGATAAATCACACGTCAATGAATGAAATGAAAGTTTGGTGAATAAACACTTTTTTCAATGACTTTTGGAAAATACTGAGAGTTAAACAATTGTTCGAAGCTCGGATTATTTTATTTTGTCTTTTGTGCTGAGTCAGCTGCTGTTGTTCACCTCTTTGAAACTTTACGAAACAACATGTATAAGGAAGAGGATTCACCCGGGTCTGAATTTGTCATCGCAGGTCTGTGTTTGGTGTCGACGAGGACCCTGACCTGGTGCACATTGAGATGCAGGACGCAAGTGGAGGTACGTGGTTTTCAATTTTACCTTTTTAAAATAGTCACGGCCCAGCCTTCGGATAAAAAAACACCAAAAAAATATCATATTTAAATTTAAATTACTTGAAGGCCGGAGTTTTAGTCCAGTCACAATTACTTTGTTGAGTTTTCCCTGCTGGTCCAACTCCTCGACTCTGTTCCCCAAAGTTTTTTATGAGCCGATCTTTCTTTGCGTCCACCGGGAGCTGTAGGATTTCATCCATCGCCTTCTGAAGAAGTTCTTTGAGTTCTTTGAGTTTGTTTTCCATTGCCTTCCTCTCTTCTTTCATCTCTTCTTTTATCGCCAGCAGGGTTTCGTTCAATGATTCCCATTTTGACTCACTGTCATAGCTCTCCTCCTGTCTTTGGTTGGTTTTAGGTTTAACCATTTTTTTCTCACCCTCGAACACTTGTCTCAGAGTAGTTTTTAGGTTTATTTTTGAGTAAACAGAATAATGTTACTAGTTTTTTTCAAAATACAAAAACACTTTTCAGACTTTGAATACAGAATTAATTATATAAATAAATGTTTTTTATTGTCTGTGCGTCCTCATACTGTACCTGTCCCGGACTAGGTGTCGGGAACCACTGATTTAAAACAACACAATTATTCATGTATTTATTGCCTTAGAATAACTTAATATTTAGCTTGTTTTCAAGGGAAATGTTTGGCTTTTCTCAGTCGTCTCACAGTTCCATAAACTTTGATATATATTCCGGGGGCTCCAGATTAAAACTGTCAACAGAGGTCGCTGCGTTTCACCTTCACCTGAACGATGCAGTGAAGTGTCAATAAAAAAAATAGATGGAAGTTTTGAAGAGGCGGTGAAAGAAGCTGGAGAAATATCCAGGGTGAAGACCCCGTACTGCGCCTGGGATAAGTTTTCTTTTATATGAGATTCTCTTCATCACTGAGGGTTGCTGTTTATGTTTAGTGTAACGCAAAGTATTGTGGGAAACACTGGCGCTCTGAGCCACCGTCCCTCTGATATGGTTTCTTTTTTACTTTATTTATCGTTTTATCTTTTTTATATTTTATAGTTTAAAGTTTATATTTTATATTTTATAGTTTATCGTTTATAGTTTATAGTTTATATTTTATAGTTTATAGTTTATAGTTTATAGTTTATAGTTTAAAGTTTATGTTTTATATTTTATAGTTTATAGTTTATAGTTTATAGTTTATAGTTTATATTTTATAGTTTATAGTTTATAGTTTATATTTTATAGTTTATAGTTTATGGTTTAAAGTTTATGTTTTATATTTTATAGTTTATAGTTTATAGTTTATAGTTTATAGTTTATAGTTTATGTTTTATATTTTATAGTTTATAGTTTATGGTTTAAAGTTTATGTTTTATATTTTATAGTTTATACTTTATATGTTATAGTTTATATTTTATATTTTATATTTTATATTTTATATTTTATAGTTTATAGTTCATAGTTTATAGTTTATAGTTTATAGTTAATAGTTAATAGTTTATATTTTATATTTTATATTTTATAGTTTATAGTTTATAGTTTATATTTTATAGTTTATAGTTTATGTTCTATATTTTATAGTTTATAGTTTATAGTTTATATTTTATATTTTATAGTTTATAGTTTATAGTTTATATTTTATAGTTTATAGTTTATGTTTTATATTTTATAGTTTATAGTTTATAGTTTATATTTTATATTTTATAGTTTATAGTTTATAGTTTATATTTTATAGTTTATAGTTTATAGTTTATATTTTATATTTTATATTTTATATTTTATATTTTATAGTTTATAGTTTATGTTTTATGTTTTATATTTTATAGTTTATAGTTTATAGTTTATGTTTTTTATTTTATAGTTTATAGTTTATCGTTTATATTTTATAGTTTATAGTTTATAGTTTATATTTTATATTTTATAGTTTATAGTTTATAGTTTATATTTTATAGTTTATAGTTTATCTTTTATATTTTATAGTTTATAGTTTATATTTTATATTTTATAGTTTATAGTTTATAGTTTATAGTTTATATTTTATATTTTATAGTTTATAGTTTATAGTTTATAGTTTATATTTTATAGTTTATAGTTTATATTTTATAGTTTATAGTTTATAGTTTATAGTTTATAGTTTATGTTTTATAGTTTATAGTTTATAGTTTATATTTTATAGTTTATAGTTTATAGTTTATAGTTAATAGTTTATAGTATATATTTTATATTTTATATTTTATAGTTTATAGTTTATAGTTTATGTTTTTTATTTTATAGTTTATAGTTTATCGTTTATATTTTATAGTTTATAGTTTATAGTTTATAGTTTATAGTTAATAGTTTATAGTTTATATTTTATATTTTATATTTTATATTTTATATTTTATAGTTTAAAGTTTATAGTTTATATTTTATATTTTATATTTTATATTTTATATTTTATAGTTTAAAGTTTATAGTTTATAGTTTATATTTTATAGTTTATAGTTTATGTTTTATATTTTATATTTTATATTTTATAGTTTATAGTTTATAGTTTATAGTTTATGTTTTTTATTTTATATTTTATAGTTTATATTTTATAGTTTATAGTTTATAGTTTATGTTTTATATTTTATAGTTTATAGTTTATAGTTTATGTTTTTTATTTTATAGTTTATAGTTTATCATTTATATTTTATAGTTTATAGTTTATGTTTTTTATTTTATAGTTTATAGTTTATAGTTTATATAGCTCAGTTCGTAGTTTACATGAAGTTTGTTTCGCTGGTTTTTATTAATGAGTTAGTTAGTACTGTACGATGTATATAAGAGTATAATTAAAATATGTTTTTAATTTTGAATGAAACGAGTAGCATAATAAACATTATGATCCATCATTAACTCACAAAGGTGCTTTACAAATAACCTTTACTTTCTATTGATGTGTTGATTTTTACATGTAATATATAGGATAGGGGTGAAAATGTACTGGAAGGGAGCACCACCTAAAATATTTTCATTTATATATTTGCCGCCGCCACCGTCGTAGATCCATCGGGGAGGAGATGGTGAGCGATCAGGCGAGACGATCTGTTTGCCCTGCTCTCTCCCCGGTGGCTGTGGAAGGTTAAACGACGCCTCCATCAAGAAGAAGAAGAAGCATGTTGTGATCGTGTGAGGAGGTGACGGGACGGTCTGGGTCGGGACGGACTCGGTCGGGACTAGAAACTCCCCGTGGGGGGGGTGAGGTCGATTGATGGATGAGGAGAGTGGTCGGGAAGATTGTCTCCGGGAGACGCCAGACTATTTTGTTTAGTCAGTTCGGTGAGAAATGAAATAAGGTGTCGCTGGAGAAACTGAAATCCAAGCAGGTATTCAAGGTTTCAAGTAAAAAATGTCTGATTAAAAAATCTCAAAAAAAACAAATTTATATGAAGAGAAATTTGGGAAGAAGGTCTCACAGTGGCCTCACAGCAAGAAGGTTGCTGGTTCGCTTCCAGGCTGAGCCAACGTGTGACCTTTCTGTATGTTCTCCCCGTTTTGCGTGGGTTTACTCCGGGCACTCCGGTTTCCTCTCACAGTCCAAAAACATACAGAAGTTGATTGAGAACAATGGGGAAATTATCCGTAGGTATGAGTGTGTGTGTGAATGGTTGTCTGTCTTTGTGTGTCCTGCGACTGACTGGCGTCCTGTCCAGGGTGTCCCCCTGCCTCTTGCCCTATGATACTGGGATAGACTCCCAGTATCAAAGCTGTGTAAAATGGATGAAAGAGTGTTTCTCAAGGACTCGTCTGCCCTCATGCGCTGGTGAGAGTTTCCTCCGGGTACACTACGTTATGAGATCTATGTGTGTAACGCGTGTGTGTCTGTGTGTGTGTCTGTGTGTGTGTCTGTGTGCGAGAGTAACGACGGCAAATGTTGCTGATGCAGCCGCTGGTTTAAATTCAATCTCCATCTCCGAGGACAAACTCCCTCGGTCGCTCGGAGGATCCATGAACCCTCCAGCCAGACGTCAATTTGTCAGGAAAACACCGTCCTCAGCCCTGATATTTCCTCTCCCTCCGCGCGTGCATCGATCTCGGCTTCCTTCCAAACTATTCCTTCTCTTCACGAGGGTTCTTCCCTCAGCATCTGCTCTTCTTCCAGGTCACCTGTACGTCACCTGTCTCGTCAACAACTGCTCGGACAAGATGGTGACGCCTCAGTTCCTCGGTAAAATTGACCACAACTCTCTGCAGGTGCAGGACGACTACATATTTGTCAAGGTGATACACAACATTGTGTCTTTTTCACACACAGTCTTTATAAGTGATGTACTGGTGAAGCTTCATGAAACAGTGTTGTTATTTTTTAGAGTCCACTAGATGTCACTCTCTGCTCTATAATCTTTTATTTTGACCAGCTATTCTATTGAAACCTTAGATCATTTTTAAACTGAGAGCGCCACCTACTGACCTCTTAAAAGATGTCACTGTTTCATGAAGCTTCATGAAGCATCTTATTTTCAGAGTCCAGTAGATGTCACTCTCTCTGCTCTATAATATATTGCTTTGAACAACTATTCTATTGAAACCTCACGTCATTTTTAAACCAAAGGCGCCACCTACTGACCTCTGAACAATATGACACTGTTTCATGAAGCTCCATGAAACACCTTAGTTTCAGATTCCACTTGATGTCACTCTATACTTCATAATCTATTGCTTTGTACATCTATTCTATTGAAACCTTATGTCATTTTAAACCAAAGGCGCCACCTACTGACCTCTTAAAGTATGACAATGTTTCATGAAGCTTTATGAAACACCTTTTTTTCAGAGTGCACTATATGTCACTCAGTGCTGTATTATATATTGAATTTAACATATATTCTATTGAAACCTCACATATATTCAACCTCACGTCCTGACCTCTGAAAAATATCACACTGTTTCATGAAGCTTCATGAAGCATGTTCATTTTTAGAGTCTACTACAAGTGTTCTATTAAAACCTCTCATAATTGTTCAAACAGAGAGCGCCACCTGTAAATATAAAACACTGTTTCATTAAAACACCTCAGATATCACTCTCTACTAAATAATATATGATTTTGAAAAGTTATTCAATTGAAACCCTAGATTAGGTTTATACAGAGAGCGCCACCTACTGACCTCTTAAAAGATGAACATTTTTCATGAAGCTTCATAAAACATCTTTTTTTCAGAGTCTACTATATGTCAATCAGTGCTCTATAATATATTGAATTTAACATATATTCCTCTGAAACCTCACATCATTTTTAAACTGAGAGCGCCACCTACTGACCTGTAAAAACATGACACTATTTCATGAGGTCCATCTTTAATCTTGCATCATGTCAGCGATAACATCAACAATAAAAGACGTTCAGTTTATTTCGTGGTTTCTATCTTGTTGGTTTTAAAGGTTTCTTCACTATATAAGTATATCTGTATCAATATTTTAATATGTTTTATTAAACATGTGACATTAACAGATATCAAAAACAAAAAAATTACAATATTGTACATAAAATCTAAATGTAATAGTACTAGTTCAAGGTCTTTATTGTCATTATACGGAATTTTAAATTTGGTTAAGATTTCCGGAAATAAAAAGTACACAAAGAAAAAAAAATCTGTTACCAAAAAAACAAATAAAAGTAGCTTGTTCTTTTATTTAATATATTCTCGTCAAATAACACACTAACATAATTGATATTTGCTTATGTGTTTTTTTTCAGGTCACAATGGGGAATCGCACGAAACACTTTGTGTCATATCGTCGTAATGAGTTCGTCCAGATGAGATTCCCAAAGTACGCCCTGCCGAAGGTAAAAAAATACTTTTTATTTTTCTGTAATATTTAGTGAAATACCTCAGTACACTGGTCCCGTTGGAGCCAAGCGCACAACCGCTGCGTCCGCGAGCTGGAAACGGCGTCTGTAAAATATTCACGAGCCTCCATCGATCCGGTCGACTCCGGTGTCACCGGGTTGAGCAGCGCAGGTGGAGGAACCGCTGATGGAAACACGGGGGAGCGTTTGAGCGCGACACCGGTGTCGCTCAATGACAACCACACCAAAGAGTTGATGAACGTATTCAGCTCATGCTTGCACAAATCTCACCTTTTGAACACACAAATGACATGCGGCACACACCAGGCTCTTCACCATACACACACCGTTTTGTGTTGAAGAGTGTTTTGTGGGTCAGAGAACGCACTGGTGTGTTGTGTTCCCGCATGTGTGTGTTTGGTTACAACATGGCCTACTTGCTCTCTCTGTCGTCTCCTCTCTCGACATGTGTCCTCTTACTTGGGTGAGCAGATAGGTCACTCAGCTAAGGATGAGCTCCTTGGAGGGAGGACGACAGAAGAGGTGGAGAGCGATGGAGGAGAGGAGGAGGAGAGGAGGAGCAGAAGTGTACACGGATGACTGTTTCTTTCACTGTGAATAATTGAGAAGCTGCAGGATGAAAAATGCAGAGGCCATCAGAGAGAGCAGTTTGGTGACGTCCTCAGAGACCTGACCCCGACACACACACATGTTCATATGTACACACACACATGTTCATATATACATACACTCACATGCTAACACACACACAAATATATCCTAACACACACACACATGTTCATATATACACGCACACAACTGCTAACACACACTCAGATGCTAACACACAGAAAAATATATGCTAACACACACACAAATATATGCTTACACACACACACATGTTCATATATATATACACACACGGATGCTAACACACACTCACATGCTAACACACAGAAAAATATATGCTAACACACACACAAATATATGCTTACACACACACACACGTTCATATATATATATACACACACGGATGCTAACACACAAAAATATATGCTAACACACACACACATGTTCATATATACATACACTCACATGCTAACACACACACAAATATATGCTAACACACACACACATGTTCATATGTACACACACACATGTTCATATATACATACACTCACATGCTAACACACACACAAATATATGCTAACACACACACACACATGTTCATATGTACACACACACACATGTTCATATATACATACACTCACATGCTAACACACACACAAATATATGCTAACACACACACACATGTTCATATGTACACACACACATGTTCATATATACATACACTCACATGCTAACACACACACAAATATATGCTAACACACACACACATGTTCATATGTACACACACACATGTTCATATATACATACACTCACATGCTAACACACACACAAATATATGCTAACACAGACACACACATGTTCATATATACACGCACACAACTGCTAACACACACTCACATGCTAACACACACCACAAAAATATATGCTAACACACACACAAATATATGCTTACACACACACACATGTTCATATATATATATACACACACGGATGCTAACACACACTCACATGCTAACACACACGAAAATATATGCTAACACACACACAAATGTATGCTTACACACACACACATGTTCATATATATATATACACACACGGATGCTAACACACACTCACATGCTAACACACACGAAAATATATGCTAACACACACACAAATGTATGCTTACACAAACACATGTTCATATATACACACATACAACGGCTAACACACACTCACATGCTAACACACACAAAAATGTATGCTAACACACACACATGTTCATATATATAAATACACACACAAACTCACATGCTAATACACACAAAAATATATTCTAACACACACATGTTCATATATATATATATACACACACACACTCACATGCTAACACACACACACACACATATATGCTAACATATACATGTTCATATATATATATACCCACACATGCTAACATACACAAACAATATGCTAAGACACACATGTTCATATATATATATATATATATATATATATATATATATATATATATATACTGTATATATATATATATATCTTTATATATATATATATATACACTCGCATGCTAACACACACAAAAACCTATGCTAACACACACACATGCTAACACACGCACACTCACATACATGTATATATGCCAACACACTAACACTCACATATACTAACACACACGCACTTATGCTAACACACAAAAACACTAACATACACTTACATCCTTACACAAACACACACATTTTCTGACACACACACTTAAACATGCTTTCAAACATGTACATATGCTAACACACGCACATACATATGCTAACACACAAATGCTAGTACACACACACACGTGCTAACATACATTCACATCCATACACTAACACACACTCACACACATGCTTATACACACACATGCCAACACACACACACATGCTAACACACAAACGCATACAAACAAATGCTAACAAACCAAGTGTGATCCTTTATTCTTTTATTCATTTACTCTTGTATTTCTCAAACTTTTTTCTATTTTCTTCTAGTTTAGTATCATTTTATTGTGTGACAGTAAAAGTGACGAAGATTGTGTTGGTTTTCTTCTCAATAAGCATGAATTCAAGCTAAAACATCAAGATGGCAGTAGGTCCGTGTCTTAAGAGTCGCTCGTCTTTTCATGAAACCTCTGGTTGTAGGACGTCCACATCGTGAGCACGGACGAGAACCAGGTCTTCCTCGCCATCCAGGAGTGGTACCAGTCGGACACGTACAACCTGTACCAGTCGGACCCTCAGGGCGTCTACTACTCCATCGTGCTGGAGAACGTTCGCAGCACCAGACAACCGGAGGAGAGCGTCCTGATCGACATCCTGGAGGTGAGTCCACGACACTACACTCTTAACTCGCATGAAAAACAGCAACAACACGTTAAAAACACAATCATTATCGCCGTCATCGATCACTTATGCAACAGAATTTATTTTTTTATTATAAATGACATTATCAACTACAAAGTGTTGTAACAAATCTGTCCTACCTTAGTTAAGAACATCCAGATCTTAAATATAATATTTTCTCTTAAGTATGTACACAAATAATCAGATGGTGACACCTAGTGGTGCTTCACATGGCTTCATGAAACAGTGCCATATTTTTAGAGGTCGGTAGGGGGCGCTCTTATTTGAAACCTGATGTAATGTTGCGATAGAATAGCTGATCAAAATGAATATATTATAGAGCAGAGGGTGACACCTAGTGGTGCTTCACGAAGCTTCATGAAACAGTGCCATATTTTTAGAAATCAGTAGGTGGCGCCCTAAATTTAAAAAAAAAGTGAGCTTTCGATACAATAGCTTTTTAGATTAAAAGATTATAGAGCAGATAGTGACATCTAGTGGAGTCTGAAATGAAGATGTTTCATGAAGCTTCATGTAACAGTGTCATATTTTTAGAAGTCAATAGGTGGCGCATTCAGTTTGAAAAAAAAAATAGGTTTCAGTAGAAAGTAGCTGTTCAAAACAAGAGTATAAAGTGACATCTCGTGGAATCTGAAAATAAGGCTTCATGAAGCTTCATGAAGGATTGTCATACTTTTAGTTGTCACTAGGTGGCGTCCTGAGTTGAAGAATTAAGTGAGGTTGCAATAGAAATCGATAGATTATAGAGCAGAAAGTGACATCTAGTGGAGTCTGAAATTAAGATATTTCATGAACTTCATGAAACAGTGTCATATTTTTAGAGGTCAGTAGGTGGTGTCCACTCTTTAAAAATGATGCAAATTTTCAATAGAATAGAAATCAGTCAGTAGGTGGAGCCTCAAGTTAAAAAAATAAATCTATTAGGTTTCAGTAGAATAGCTGTTCGAAACAAGAGTATAGAGTGACCTCTAGTGGAATTTGAAAATAAGGCTTCATGAAGCTTCATGAAGCAATGTCATATTTTTAGTTGTCACTAGGTGGGATCCTGAGTTGAAGAATTATGTGAGGTTGCAATAGAAAGCGATAGATTATAGAGCAGATAGTGACATCTAGTGGAGTCTGAAATGAAGATGCTTCATGATGCTTCATGACACAATGTCATATTTTTGGAAGTCAGTAGGTGGCACATTAGGTTTACAAAAAAATCTTATAAGGTTTAAGTAGAATAGCTGTTCAAAACAAGAGTATAGAGTGACATCTAGTGGAATCTGAAAATAAGGCTTCATGAAGCTTCATGAAGCATTGTCATATTTTTAGAGGTCAGTAGGTGGCGCCCTAAGTTTAAAAAAAAAAGAGCTTTCAGTACAATAGCTGTTTAAATGAATAGATTATAGAGCAGATAGTGACATCTAGTGGGGTCTGAAATGAAGATGATTCATGAAGCTTCATGAAACAGTGTCATATTTTTAGAAGTCAGTAGGTGGCGCATTCAGTTTAAAAAAATATATTATAAGGTTTCAATAGAATAGCAGTTCAAAGCAATAGATCAGAGAGCGACACCTAGTGGACTTTAAAAACAAGGCTTCATGAAGCTTCATCAACGCATCACTAAGGACACTCTCAACAATTACTACTCTCAAGCTTCATTCCCATTCACTCCTCTAAACATGTATAAACAGCTTATTCCAATAGCAAAGATGTGTCCTCGGTGAGAAATAAGGCTCGAGGTTTAGATAAACAAACCTCGTAGCAAACGCTGCTCTGCCGTTGACAAATGTGTTAAATAAAAACTCTGACAGCCATGATTTGAAAACAGACCCTTCAGGGTTTTTGTTTAAAAACATTTGTCGTGTTAAATGAAGTGTGAGTGAAGAGAAAACCAGTGTTTGTCTTGCTTTTCTAAAATGTAATATACGAGTGGACGGATGAGGCTTTTGTGCCACAGGCTGGTTAAGAGACGAGCGGAGATAATGAGTCCAGTGACAAGCTCTTCGAGGGTGAGCTTTTTCATTAGCGTTAGGAAGCAGTGGCTTGTTTATTTATTATTATTTATACAAGTCTGGCAAGAAAAATGCTTTAGAGAATTGCATTGAATATATGTGACCCTCACAAGGTCACAGTAAACCTGTAAAATTTTGTATTTCTTATTTATTTTCTATTTTCCACTACATTAATTCATGCACATTTATTTTCCTTTCAATAAAAAAATATATATTATTATGGAAAAAACAGTTGTCCATAGTTATCCTATTGTTTTTGTATTGAAAACAATGTATGTACGATAATATACAATCAAAACGGTTGATTTATGTTGTAATTTAAAACAATACTATTTTCTTTTTCTTTTCAAATCATGAAAAAATTAAAAAATAATCATGAAAAAGTGTCTTTACTCACAAGTTTTTATGTGATTTATATTGAATCTAATGTATACAAAAAAAACATACAAACTGTGAATTTTTACACTTGACACAGCATTTACTTTTTTTTTCTCTTTTTTTTTATTTATTTTTTGTGGATATTTTATCCTTTGAATACCAACTTGGATATTGAAAATATTATTATAAAATGTTGTTATATCACAATGACATGTTTTTTCAATAGTTATTTTATTATTTATATTAAATATAATTTGTATACAATATATATATTATATACTATATATTATATATTATATATTATATATTATATATTATATATTATATATTATATATTATATATTATATATTATATATTATATATGTTGTCCAGTAGAATGTTCATTATATACAATCAAAACATGTAATTTTTACTGCATATTGACACAATTGTATGTTTTTTTTGTGGTTTCCAGGTTTTTCCATCATAATACAGGTTCCCTTTAGGTTTATGACCCCCTAAAACATATGATTATGTGGAAATACATTTACCCAAACCCTGCCTTGAATTTTATCCTTGAATTCTTGTTTAAGATTCCCTCAGGAAAAAAAGTTTCGGCATCATTTTCTCACCTACAGATTTTTCATTAGTCTTTGTGTTTGTCTGGTTAAACCTGGACGGATTATTGTACTTTCTGAGGCCTAAAGAAAGGAATTGTTCGTCTTCTCACGTAGATACAGAGTCTTAGACTCCATAGTGATGCACTGTTGGTTTCAAAGGCATTAAGGTTGAAGGAATCTGCCTTTTTTTTTTCTAACTCGCGCAGGTCTTTGAATATGAGTTCCATCCATTTAAAAAATAATCAAGCGAAAGAAGAGACTTAATGGAGTTCACCTCTTCCACTGACCTGTTCTCCTCCGGCAAATCATTCCCAAGCCGTTGGGCCTGAACCACGAAAACCTTTTTTTGTTTTTTGGATCAGCTTCTGGGCTGTTTTTAGAAGAGCATAAAATAAACCTATGAACCCATGAGCAAGACATTAGAGTTCAAGGTGAAGAATGAAAGTTAAATGTTCACCCAAATTTTCACTCGTTTTCTACTCACCATCTTGTCTAATAAGGGTTGGGATTATTTTCAGAGTAATCTGTTCTTTTATAGAGTTATAGATAAAAATGTTTTTTTTCATTTTAATGTAGCGACTGGAACTCAGTTGTCTTCGTCCAAAAACACACTTAAAAACATCCAAAAACCTCCGTACTGCTCGTCTGTGACGTCCCTCTTGTGTTGAATTGTTCCATAAAAACATCTGAGTCTATCTTTAAGTTTGTTTTTAGAAGAACTGACACTTCGAGCTGTAGCTGAGAGACCTGGAGTTCTACTTCATGAAGCGAGGCCCTCTAGCCACGCTGCCGTAAGCGAAGTCGGCTGGAGGGCCTCACAATTGTAGAACCGTGGTTACATTAGGTAACCCGGGTTTCTGCTTCAAGATGCTCACTTTGCTTATGGCAGTGTTTCTGGAGGGCCTCGCATTCATTCATAGAATCCTGGTTACGTAAGGTAACCCGGGTTTTACGCTAAAAAGTATATTAAAATGTATTTTCTCATGTCGAGGGTTATGTACAAGAGGAACGATACAGACAAGCAGTATGAAGGTATTTGGATGTTTTTAAGTGTATTTTTGGACGAAGATGAATCTCTTTAGGTAATTACTATTTATTACAAGTTTCCCATTTAGAAACCTTCTATTTTTGATTGACCAGAAACTGCAAAACGACGGCTTGGTGTGACAACTGGTGCATATAATGATTATCATGAGTCATTTTAACTTTTAGCAGACCTTTTTAAAAAGTTTTGGACCAAACTCTGACGTGTTCAAATGCACTAGAATATTTTTTTACTCAAAAGTAATTATAGTCAAGATTTTTAAGTGTAGAAGATCCACCTTATAGAACCTTTCTCTTACCACGGAACCGTCTCCACAAACCTGCCTAGAGAAACAAACAACAAAAATAAAACGGCACCACCTGCAAAATAAAACTGTAAAGTCTACAAATATAAAGCTTTCACCATAACGCTGTGTCAGCAGAAGCCCTGGGCTGGTTTCTCTTCAACAAGATAGTCCCATATAGACTCAGAAGTCTCTACTTTGGATACTTTTTTTTAAAGAATATAAAACATCTTTCAGACAGTAATAAACAGAATTTAAACAAGTGACATGTACTTAATTAAGTAGTGTGAAACAAATACTTTTTTGAAATACTTCAAATCTAAAAATGAACCAAAATCAGTCAAAACCTTTTTTTTTTACCATCTTGTTTAAAATCCCCTTCACACCCAACATTTAAATGCTACTGCGCAAAAAGTTGTAGAACATGTCACTTTTATTCTTAATCATGTATTTATTCTAATAAATACCTGAAATATTTTGAGTTATCAGTTTGTATCTGTGAAAGAAAACCAGTTTATATATAGTGAATTGTCACATTATGTTTTGTGTTTCTGGTGAATGGATTAATGGATTAAAGTCAATAACAAATCAATCAATAATCAAACTCTGTTTGAGGGGTATATATATATATATATATGTTTCTCCCTCGACTAGTCCCGAGTACCCGGAGAAGCCTGCAGCACCACGCGACGCTATTATGCAGAAGAGAATAATTGAATGAGTGAATACTGAATCTCCTCTTTTTCATACACAGGTCCGAGGAGTCAAAGGTGTTTTCCTGGCCAATCAGAAGGTGGACGGGAAAGTGACGACGCTCATCACCTACAACAAAGGACGAGACTGGGACCTTCTGAACCCTCCCGCCACCGACATGAATGGGAAATCCATCACATGCAAAGCTGTAAGATCAAATGTGTTTTTTTATCTGCTGTATTTATTTATTTTTCGTCCTCCTTCACCAAACACTCCCATTAAATTACTTTAACATCATTTTGACCCGTCTTATAAATATAAATTCAAATCCAGATTAGAAAACAGGCTGTGGTTCTGACTGAATCTGTATTTTAAAACTGAGTATACGTCTTTGATGTATAGCGTCCTTTATTTAACTTCACTTGTGACAGACTAGCCGCTCTATTATTGCTATTATATTTGTAGCTATGTTAGCATTTAGCTAACAGAGACCACCGAGCTATGCGGCTAATGCTAAAAATTGGTAATTTGTTTATGATTTAAATTGGCCATTTATTTTTCCAACAATCTCCCACATTTCCTTCTAAATTTGCTATGTTCCTTTTTTATACAAGCATTGCTCATCTTTACCAACAATCATTTGTAAAGTTTTTGCATTTTTATTATTGAAATTATATTTTTTTCAACAGCTATGCTTAATGAAAAAGCTGCTAGTTGTTGTTATTACTGTTACTGTTATTACTGGAAAAAAAACTAACAAAGGAATTGAGCCAATATAAAGAAAGATTTATTTTTATACATCACAGAGGCGAAGAAGTCACATCCTTTATTTAACTTTCCTTGTGACAGGTTTGATGGTAGCAAATAGGAACCTTTAGTTTAACTGTTTTATTTATGTTTAGGGTTTTTTATTTGTATATTTAGTCATGTTGCACACAACACCGAAAGAAATTCCCATTTTGTGGTTTTGCACTGAAAATTACAATGCAAATAATTCTGATTCTGATCCTTCTGTTTGAAGCCGTCGACACACAACGCAATAAATGAATGAAACTAATAGCATTTACCAAAATTCATTCATCATTAAGACGACCAAATACGTTTTCTGTTGAATTTAATCAATGGTGCCAGAATATTAACCGTGTAAAGATGGATTCTCTAGTGTCTCACGTGGATTAAGAGCATTAATTCATCATGTTTTGACGCTGATGATCGGATGAATAAATCTAATCCCTGGTGTTCGTCATGTGTAGCCGGAGTGTCACCTGCACCTGCACCTGCGCTGGGCCGACAACCCGTACGTGTCCGGGACCGTCCACACCAAAGACTCGGCTCCAGGTCTCATCATGGGTGCTGGTCAGTTACTTCATCCCTTACTTTTTGTGTTAAAAAAATACTCATTAATTACTTTCATCAACAGTAAAGGTTTAGTTTAAGGTATAACTTTTTGCATATTGATCATCTTAGCATTTAGCCAAACGTAGCCACCTAGCTATGCAACTAATGCTAACAAGTGCTAATGTTAGTTATTTTGTTTATGACTTAACTTTATTGTCAACTAAAACTCATCCAAGTATTTTGCATGCTGAAGAAGACAAATACTGTAATTTTACAAGTGACACATCTGAATTGTGTACTTTATCCAAGACTGTTGTCTCCCTCGTCATGAAATGTTTAGCTAAGTTAGCATTTAGCCGACAGAAGCCATCTAGCTATGTAACTAATGCTAGCAATTGCTGATGTAATGCTTTACACAAATGTATTTGTTTATTTTTATCAATAAAATGAACCCACTGGCAGACATACACTGTAGATCAGTTATACATCAGAATATTTTATTCATCTATTTAAATAAGTTGTTTTTCTTATTAAACATGTAGCTAAGTTAGCATTTAGCCGACAGAAGCCATCTAGCTATGTAACTAATGCTATCAATTGCTGATGTAATGCTTTACACAAATGTATTTATTTATTTTCATCAATAAGATTAACCCACTGGCAGACATACACTGTAGATGTATCAGTTATACATCAGAATATTGTATTCATCTATTTAAATAAGTTGTTTTTCTTATTTAACTTGTAGCTAAGTTAGCATTTAGCTGACAAATGCAATACAGCTATGCAGCTAATGCTAAATGCTAATGTTATCCATAAGCACGATTCTATTTATTTTTTATAATTCCACGCGACTAAGTTTTTACCAAAAAATTCCCATATTTTGAAAGTGAATTGTATTGAATTAAGTATGTTTTTATAAAAGCACTTTTATCCAGTAAACTAGCTACTACTAAACTATACTTGCTGGTAAAGCAGCTGGTACTGTGTAGATATATAAGTTACACATCAAGGTTTGATGTGACCAGAGTTTAGACATGAATACATGAAAAAAAAAATATAATATCATAACCTTACCAACTCAAATAACATTAAACAACAATATATGCTGTATGTTTTGCACACATGTATATTTGACAATCAAATAACTTGAACTTGTATAGTAAAAAAAGATTTCTATCACATAATTTTAGGTTGTGTTGTGAGGAGCCTTCATCATTTTAAAATAGATGAAATAAAATTGCTAAACTAGACAAAAATGCATTAAACTCTCAATCAAGTGATACCTGTAGAGAGCCTTTTATAAGTATTTCAACAAATGATTCTAATTATATATATTTATTCATTTAAATAGGTGCAGCTGTTGAGAATGTATTCACTCAAGCTCATGTTACTCTTACTAAAAGTGAGACAAAATAAAAAAGGAAACATATAAATAGTTTCCTCTGCTTTTGTCGCCTCAACCTCCCAAACGTGAACTCTTTATCTCCGCTTCAGGAAATCTTGGCTCCAAGCTGGTGGAGTACAAAGAGGAGATGTACGTCACCTCTGATTGTGGGAAGACATGGAGACAGGTACGAGGCATCCTCGGCTCCACTCCAGCAAATCTATCTCAGCCCTAAAGTGTTTCATCCCTTCCATCCGGCATCTTTTGAGATTTCTTTGATTGAATTTTCGCTGCTGACAAAAGCACATGTTTTTTGTGCAGGTTTTCGAGGAGGAGCATCACATCCTGTACCTGGATCACGGTGGAGTCATTGTTGCTATCAAAGACACGTCAATCCCTCTCAAGATACTGAAGTAAGACTTTGCGTTGCCATGGAGATTCCTCTGACTGTCGCTTATTCAACTAAATTTTTTTTTTTTAATCTCAGTGTTTTGGTTAAGGACTTTATTTTAACACCTTGTGTTAACTCTGGGTCAAGGTGACCCAAAGGCCTGAAAACAAATGTGTTTGTGGTATCCCTTGTGTTAACTCTGGGTCAAGGTGAACGACTTCCACCACTGCATATGTATTTATGGGAGCCACGGAGGTTGGTGACCTTGACAACACAAGCTAAACCACAAACACACAATTTGTTTTGGGGTCACCTTGACCCAGAGATAACACAACAGTTAATAATATAATCTATTTGGGCCTTTCTGATTCAGCTGCATTAGCATCAACAATGTTTCTGCGTCAAATATATTTGCTATGTTTGGTTCATATTTTACTTTCAATCTGAGCTAATATGCATCAAACACCAGATTATTTTTCTTATTTAGCATTTTAGCTACATTTGCATTTTTATACAAGCGCTTTTATTCACTAAATAATTCTTTGTATGGAAGTATATCAGTTATGTTAGAATATTGGATGGTTGAATTAAAAATTTCAAATGTTTAAACTTTGATCTTCTTTTTTTATTTAAATGTGTATTTAGGTTAAATTACTTAATTGGATTAAATGATTTGTAAACTGAAAAGATTGAATTCAGTTGTTTTTTTTAAATAATCTTCAATTTATTAATAATCAATTTAAACAGTTGGCATGTTTTAAAAATGAATGCATTTATTTTACACATAGAGTTTGATATTCTTATTTCAATAATGAAACAATAATTTACCAAAAGCCTTTTAAAATTAAATGTAAAGTTGTTTTGCGATTGCAATGTAAAAATGTTTGTTATAATATTGCCATTTAACAAGACTCTTGAGACACTCGTTTAAACTTATTTATTCACACCAACCGTAATAACAAGCTTTAGTTCCAAAATGGCTGAAATATTATCGTTGCTCTGAAATCCTGCTATGACGAGTTGAAGCGCCAGTGCCTCTGTGTCGTCACATGATCCTCTTTGCGTCACGTGATTGGCTGAAAGCTGTCAAGTAGCTCAGTACTCTTCTGGTATTGCCCGGTGACAAACCAACAAAATTAATAAAATATTCAATTTAATTATTGGAATAAGAACATTAAACTGTATTTGTCAAAATATTTAATTCATTATTTAAAAAAAATTAATGCTTAAATATAGGAGAACTTGTAGTTTCAACATGGACATGTTAAATTCAACCATTCGATGTTCTGATGCCGCTGATATACTCACATATTTATTGCTGCAAAAACAAATATGAATACTGTTGTTTTTTTCCTCATTATTAAATGTGTATATGTACGATGTTTCTTTTGGTCCAATCACTCCTCATCCAGACATTTTCCAGCACAGAATGATGGTATCTTTTCGACTTTGCTAATAAGGCTAAAGTAATAAGAGCGTGGAGATAAGACTCACTAAAAAACACTTATCTCAGATGGTAATCAAATGACCTTTCAGTTGATCTCTATCTGTCCCTTACTTTTCCACTCTTTTTAACCAGCTCAGGGAACATCTCAAAGTGTATTTTTAGTCACTTAATTACATTTAAAAAAAAGACTTTCACTGTGTGTACCGAGACGTGCAGGAGTCTTTGCTTTTGTCTGCACCAGGACTGAATAAATGCTGATTTATATCATCGCTCGTTGCTCTGCAGCTTGAAGCAGATGCTTCTCCGGCCATCCTTGTAAAAGTTAACAGCCGCTCTGTTACATCGCACAGGTCTGTGGGAGGGAATGACTTATGTCATCTTAGCTTCCCTCACAGATGTTTGCTTATTCGACCATCTACTAGAAACCTGGTTCTAGTAAATCAAGTGTTTTGATACGTCTTGCAAACCTCAATTAGATCCTGAAAAACTGTATTTTATTATTATGAAACTTTTTCTTTTTTTTTAAACACTGATGCCCTTTGCTGAAACTTCCTGTTGATGTTACAAAAATCTTTGTTTGCCCTTTTCTTTGAATTTGAGGCTATATTTTTGGACTAATACTCTAATATGCTGTTTTCGGTAGACGTCAAAAAGTTAATGACGTATCATAATTACTGTCAAGAAGGATCAACTTTAAAATTCTTTTAAAATTCTGGTTCTTACTTTCAGATCTATTCATTGTCAGACTCCTCCTTACATCACTGATCTGATCCAGCCTTACACCCCAGCTCGGGCTCTGAGGTCTGTGGATCAGAATCTACTGATGGTTCCTGAACACGGTTCAGGACCAGAGGAGAGAAATCTTTTCAGGCTGTTGCTCCTAAGCTTTGGAACGATCTTCCTCTCTCTTTGCGCTTGATGGATCTACTGACTCCTTTAAGAAACATCTTAAGACGTTTCTATTTGTTCAGGCTTTTCCTTGATTTTCTGGAACTCCTGTGTTGTTCTCAGTATTATCTTGTTTAAGCGCTTTGTGACCCTGGTCTAGAAAAGCGCTATATAAATAAATATTACTAACTTACTTACTTACTTTCTAGCTTGCTGCCTTTGTGTGTGAAGTCTGTATGTTCTCCTTTATAGAATACCAGGAGTACCATATTGAGGCATTTTAAAAGTCATTGGAAAAAGAGACATTGACAGGAAAAACATACAAACGTATAGATGGAAATACAATTAAATGTGTATAAATACAATCATTTATATGGCTATGGGGTAATAAATAAATGTATAAATGTGTATAAAAATATGGAAATATTAATTATGTTCAGAAAACTTGCTGGATTCAACCACCATCCGCCAAGTGGTGACCACTTATGTTTTAAATAATGGCTGCATATGTGGAGCCATCCCTCTCAACAACCCTCTCAGTAAAGGTGACCTGAACAGCTCCTATAATGCTTTGCCGCCCAGCCAACAGAGCGGCGCCGTCGATCACTTTTGATGCAGAACTTCTAATACAGTATTAAAGTGAAAAAATGGTCTTCAGTCAACAGAGCAGTGTGAAGAAGGGCATCATATACTGTGTGCAAAATAAAAATCCATGAAACAGCAAAGCTTGAGGAAGATGAACCGCGATATAGTGAGATATAAGTTCACAGTGGGCAAATAGAAGACGATCAATACATAATAACAGATACACTGTATAACCTAAAAAGAGACCAAAAACAAACTATTAAAACTAAAAAAATACATTTTCTTTAAATGTATTCAGCATTCACCAGCTAATATTTGGAGTGTTGACCTGAATATTGCTTAACAAATTAGCTGCCCATGGACATTAATCTTTGAGCAGCCACATTAAAGGTTTACATTTCCAACAATAATGTCATGTCTTCTTTAGTGCACTATTTTCTGTTGTAACTGTGTGTATCAACGCAACGTCATTTGCAAAGTTTGCCTCAATTTAATCCTCACGATGTAAAAAAAAAACTCCAGTTATCCCCAATCAATTTGATCCTCTTACTGAAGTCATTTTAGTATTCATATCAACTTACTACGACATCTGCGGAGGATTAAAAATGGAGCGAGGCATTAGCAGTTCTCAGGTTTCCAAATACTTTTTCAAATCTCAGATTTGTGTTTGCATCAGGACCACCGTCGGAGGCTGTGTGTGTGTGCGTGTGCGTGTGTGTGTGTGTGTGCGCGTGTGTGTGTGTGTGTGTGTGTTTGTGTGTGTGTGTGTGTGTGTGTGTGTGTGTGTGTGAGGCCTGGAAGGAGATTTATGATCTTGCTAATCTGTTTGATTACAAGGTCATTACGTCGACTCAATTTCTAGTATCTCCTCGGACATTAGTGGCAGATAATGAGATCGAATTGATTATGTGACTGAGGACACTTTGAGGGATGAAGTCCCGCTGATTCTTCACGGGCCAAGAGGGTCACCAAGTTGAGCCGCAGTGGAAACATCAAAGTGGCACCAGATTTCTTTTTGATGAAGTTCCTTAAATAGATGAGGAAAACTCAACTGATAAGCTTCATTTAAATAAGCTGTCTCACTACTTTATAGTTTCTTTTAAGACATTTTAAGTGGCCCGTCAAATGTTTGGTTAAAAGGCAGAGTCATTTTCGGTTAATGTTGAGGCTTTTCGTGATTTCAGATAAGAGACGGAACTTGTTTGTTGAAGAAAACAACACATTTTACACATTATTACAATTTAACCCTTAACTCAGAAAACGACTCATATTACTAATTTGATAAAACCTACATCTTGTTGGTCCACAACTGGGACTGCCAACGGCTTAAAAGTTTGAGACCCACTTAGCTGATACATAAACATGAATAAAAATAGACAGAAAGTTTGGGTCATCACCTCTTTGTCTGTCGCTATAATCTCTGGTTGCTGTGACAACAAAAGTAAAACTTATAATGTAACCATTCTATCTATAGTCCAAGTTTGTTTACCAGTTGGTGAAGTGTTTTACAAATTTTGCATTTAGGCTGCTTAGGTTGGTTCATTGTTTGCAAGTATATTCCAAAGCTTACCAGTACAAATAAACGAATATAAAAAATAAAATAGTAAGTAAGTAAGTAATATTTATTTATATAGTGCTTTTCTAGACCAGGGTCACAAAGCGCTTAAACAAACAAAACAATACTCAAAAAAGTATATACACTTTAAAGATCAAGATAATACTGAGAACAACACAGGAGTTCCAGAAAATCAAGGAAAAGCCTGAACAAATAGAAACGTCTTAAGATGTTTCTTAAAGGAGTCAGTAGATCCATCAAGCGCAAAGAGAGAGGAAGATCGTTCCAAAGCTTAGGAGCAACAGCCTGAAAAGATTTCTCTCTTCTGGTCCTGAGTCGTGTGCGTGGAACCATAAGTAGATTCTGATCCACAGACCTCAGAGCCCGAGCTGGGGTGTAAGGCTGGATCAGATCACTGATGTAAGGAGGAGCCTGACCATGAATAGATCTGAAAGTAAGAACCAGAATTTTAAAGTTGATCCTGAAAGAAACTGGAAGCCAGTGAAGAGTTTTAAGGATCTGAGAAATGTGAGTTCTTCTACTAGAGCGGGTTAGAATTCTCGCTGCAGAATCCCTATAAAAGATATATAAGATTTTATATTAAATATAAAATCTTGACATGTTTTTATACGTTCTGTTCACATTTGAGGTTATTTCAATTAGAAATGACAGAAATATTGACCTAGCAGCAGGTTTCGCCAATAAAAGAGTGAGCATAACGAAAAATGTTGAGGTTTTAACTGTCAAGAGGCAAAGCAGGCGTATTACACTGAAACACACAAGGGGCCAAAATATTTAAGTAGTTAATGACGCAGCCGTAACAAAAATACCTAACAGTGGGGACACACAGAAACTTGTACTCGTACACTTAGAAAGTATAGTCAATGCTTTGTTTTTTGGTTTGTTTTTTACAAGTCTTCAATTACGCATGCATGCCTTCTGGATAACAAGTAGATTATGTAGTTACGTCAATGCAACTTAATAGTACGAGTACACATCTCATGTTACCGGTATGTGGGACTTTTGCACCCGTTCTGACATCATAGATTCGTATATAGATAGTCATCTATAGAGTTTTTCTTACTTATTTTTTTACTCATTTTATCTCTTCGAACGGGACAAAAAATTGATCCTGGCGTGTTCAGCAGGCTAATAATACTTTATTCATTAAGTCAGTACTTTTTTTTTTAGTAAAGGTCAATACAATAGAACATATAAAAAATCCTTGTAAAAGAGAGACAGGTATTGTATTATATAGGGTATTGTGTTGGTCTAGCTTGAAACAGAGTGCTTAAAAAAATAAAGCACTGCAAAGTTCTTCCCTTCTTTCTTTTCCTCGCTGTAAGTGAAACCCTAATAAGGCGAATTCACCTCATAAAAAGTCGACAGATTGAAGTCAAAGTCAAGCCAGAGTCTCGATATTGTGCATTATTGATTCATGGTCCTCTCTTGACAGGTTTAGTGTGGATGAAGGACGAACTTGGACCGTGCACAATTTCACCAGCACCTCCGTCTTCGTCGATGGACTTCTGAGCGAGCCGGGAGACGAGACTCTGGTGATGACGTGAGTGAAATGCCCCAAAAAAATTAAACGATGGAACGTTATTGATGACATCTCACCGCAGCCGCAGTCATTCAATTTTTCCGGATGCATAGGTGCTTCACCTTAAAACCGTTGAAATATTTAATCATTTAAAAAACAGCATGTTCAATGGCCCTATATCACAAACTCAAATTATCACATGTAAAAAATTAAATTAAAATTATTTCAAGAATAATCTTTTGTCTTTTAAAGCTTTTCTTTATTTAATAATTGACATTTGTTCGTAGTCCATCCACTCTCTTGGTGACAAACTCTCCATCAGTCAGTTAGCTGCAGTGATACCAGCCTGAGATAAGAGCAGATAACGTTTTCTACCTGTAATCTGCCGAGAAGGGCAAAGACTTGGGTTTAAAAAACACACTCAGTGTCACGTAGACACACAGCGCGCGATCACAACTACCTTGTATTTCGTCCGACACTCACGCGGGGGGACGTCGTCCATCTGGCTGCAAAGATAGCGTCTTGGGACAAGTAGGGGTGAGGAGGCCCCTTCATGTCTGACAGATTAGGCAGGCTCTATTTTCTCGCCACACACTTTCGATTTTCCAACGGCACAGCCCAGTAATGAAGTCTTTGGTCGGTGACTTCGCCCGCAAGGACGTGTGACAGAGCCGAGGGTGACCAGCACTCAGCCTTGAATGATCCAGAGTTGGATCTTAAATATTGTGCATTTCAATGATAAATCAAATGTTTTCTGGTTATATTTTTTATATGTTTTATGCCTTTTTTTTTACAGTCCAAAAACATTTTAAACATGAATAAAACTGTCTGTTTTTGCTATGAAATATCATTAAATTAAATCATTAATTAACAATAAGGGAACAGGAAGTTAATAAATACTTCACAATAATAAGTCTTATGTTATGAACGGTCTTCACATTTACCACTGTTTTATTATGACAATTGTATTTGTGTGTGCTTTTGCACTACTTCTGTATATTGCCATAGTGTAGTAGTTCATTATTATTCTTTCATTATCATACTACTGTTATTATTGTTTTACTATTATTATATTATTATTGTTACTTTTGATGTTGGTTTTACACACATTAATTAGTACTAAATAATGTTCGCTAATCTAGAGTGTTGCTAAAATTCCAGATAGTTTTAGAACAACAAGTATGTCTTTTTTTAAATACATAACAATACATGGCTTATCTTTTTACTAAAATGATGAAACTTTGTATTTATATATATTTTTTTATTTTATTATCTAATAATTTGTAATCACTGGGGATGTAATTAAACATGCATATTTTTCGACTATTAAAAATAAATAGCTTTTTTACATCCCAGAAATTACATTAAATATCCATTCATCCCACCCTACTGTATAGAAGAGTTTACCAGATTAACATTAATGGATATATTTTTGGAATATATGGATATTTTGTGAAATGTATAACTCATGTTGTATAGTTGCATATTTATACAAAATAAAAGATGTGTTGTTGTAAACACCAATCGATGTGTATTAAAACTGCTCTGTTTAATGTCAACGTTGTTGCCTAAATACTAGTTGATAATAATAACTAATGCTGTGTGAATATTTTTGTTTTCAGTGTTTTTGGCCACATCAGCTACAGGTCGGATTGGGAGTTGGTCAAAGTTGACTTCAGACAGTCCTTCCCCCGTCAGTGTACAGAGTCCGACTACGACTCCTGGCAGCTCACCAACCTCCAGGTAACACTCCAGCGCTTTTGGATTTATATTTGTTTCTTAGTGGATTTGTCGTTTATCAATTTCCATTTCTGATTTTTTCAGGGAGAAGCCTGCATCATGGGGCAGCAGCGCAGCTTCAGAAAGAGGAAAGACGTATCGTTTTGTATCAAAGGAAAGAACTACACGTCGGCTCTCAGCACCAAACCCTGTCAGTGCGGCGAGAAAGACTTCAACTGGTGAGAGAACATCCTGTTCAGTTAAACAAGCCGATGGTGTCAAAATAAATCGTCAAAACACGTTCGAACAGTCAGGAGAAGGAAAAACATTTGAGTGTTTGTCGGATAATGCATCAAATGTTATGTGGTTTTAGTTAATGTGACTTTTATTTAGATCTACTGCCAGGATTTAAGGAAACAGATACGCATCTACAGTGTCTTAAGAGCCAAACTCAAGGGCGAAATCCAGTGTCATTGGTTGATGTTTGTGTTAATATGGTTAAGATGAGGAGCAGAGATCAGTGTCCAATAAGAAACAAATGTAGAGGAAAATGCATTTCAATTGGTGTTTGATAAAATGAGGACAAACTCTGATGATTAAGAAGGATTGAGCCGCCAATAATAAAAATAAACCTTTTGTTTTTGCCGAATTATCAACCACTAAGAGATCTTGGCCCCTTGTGTGTTTCAGTGTAATACGCCTGCTTTGCCTGTTTATGGTTCAGAACCTCAGAATGTTTTGTTATGCAGATGACTCACTGTTTTATTGCCGAGACCTGCCGCCAGCGAATCAAATTAGAGAATGTCTTTATGTGTCCAGTGACTACGGCTTCGAGCGCTCGCAGACTGATGCGGACCTCTGCGTCCCGGATTTCTGGCACGATCCACAATCGCCACCGGATGACTGTCATCTGGGCCAAACCTACGAGTCCAGTACTGGGTCAGTGCTCAACTTCAAACAACCAAAAATCGTTTTTTCATTAAAATAGTTGAAACTAACTGCTCATCTTTAGGAAGCACAATCCACAAGCTTTTTCTTTCACTTACTGTCTTTGTGCACGCTTGTGCTTCCTTAAGGCACTTTCCTCTCATGTTCATGTAAAAACACAAAGCCGGCACACTTTGAAGCTGAGATATTCCTGTTGGCCAGAGAGCTCTCCTCGAGCTCGCCTCAGGTGGATCCACTGAGCTACCACTTCGTTGTCACCAGATTCTTCCTGGCAAACGAATGACTCACATCGACTCAATATTTCATAGTTTTTTGAGGCGAACAGCCCCTCAAGCTTTAAAGTCTTCACCTCCTGTTTGAATTATTTTTAAAGAGTATAAATCAAAGCCTCTTTGTCTCTTAACACTTCATCTTTGGCGCTACAGAAGAACCAGAGAAGACGACCAGGGAGAGGCTTTTATTCAGTAGTAATATTATACAAGAATCCAGTATTTTCCTTTTCCTGCAGCTCAACGTGTTTTTGTTCCTTTTATTTTATTTACTACGCCATATTATGTTTGTTTTTCAACACAGTATAGGTAAATAAAGTCAGGTTCAAGTCACAAACTTAGTAGTGATGGATTGATGAAGCTTCGTGAAGCCTTATTTTAGGAGTCCACTAGATGTCAATCTTTGCTTTATAATGTAAGTAAGTAAGTAAGTAAGCAAGTAATATTTGTAGAGCGCTTTTCCAGAAAGCACTTAAACAATTAAAACAATACCTGACCAAATATTTGCTTAAAATATCAAGACAACACAGACACAAACACAGGAGTCTCAGAGAATCAAGGAAAAGCTCAAATAAAAGTGTCTTAAGATGTTTCTTGAAGGAGTCAGTAGATCATTAAAAGCAGAGATGGTTCCAAAGCTTAGGAGCAACAGTCTGGAAGGATTTCTCTCCTCTGGGCCTGAAGCGTGTTCAGGAACCATCAGTAGATTCTGATCCACAGACCTCAGAGCCCGAGCTGGGGTGTAAGTCTGGATCTCTGATGCAAGGTCTGACCATGAATAGATCTGAAAGTAAGAACCAGAATTTTAAGTTGATCATGAAAGAAACTGGCAGCCAGTGAAGAGATTTAAGGATCTGAGAAATGTGAGTTCTTCTACTAGAGCAGCTCAGAATTCTCGTTGCAGAGTTCTGTATCAACTGCAGGTGAAACAGCTCCTTCTTGTTAAGACATGAAAACAAACTATATTGCTTTGAACAGATATTCTATTCAAATCTCACATTGGTTTTAAACTTAGGGCGCCACCTACTGACCTTTTAAAGAATGATACTGTTTCATGAAGCTTCATGAAGCACCTTATATTCTAGTGGAGATGTCACTGTTTGCTCTATAATGTATCGGTTGAACAGATTTTATACTGAAACCTCAAATCAACTGTGGGCGCCACTTACTGGAAACGAAAATATGACACTGTTTCATGAAGCTTCACCAGCCCTTATCACCCCAAGTACCAAAAGAAAATGATGCGACGTTGCAAGAGATGGTCGTCCATTTTATGCTCCATCTAAGATCAAATCCGTTTATTTGATTGACAAGTTGACAATTGATTGACATTTGTCATATGCATAAGTGATGAAATGAAATTCATGAAATATTATAGTATTTTTAGGAGAATGCTTCACATCGACCCATCACTAGTGTTTAGTTGTTGAACTTTCTCTGATCTTCTTTTCCCCCTTTTTTTTTAAATGAGCTCATATCATTAGATCGTGATCCAAGACTCTCTAGAGTCGGCTGATCTAAGAGTCTCTTTTTTTTAAAGCCTTTTCTCTTTCACAGCTGAGTTCCCATCTTTACTCTCGTTTGTCTGTCATTAGCACGAGCGCCAATTAGCAACAATTATCCGCATCTGTGTTCGCGCTTCCTCAACAACACTGTTGTTTCATCGGCCTGCTCTATGGGAGTGGATCAGAACCATCAGAATATTAAATACATCACGTATGAGGAGGTGTTGTTTTTATTCATTGAAATAAAATATAAAATATTTTCCAAATTATTTAAATGTTTTTTTACAGATCTAATTTGACATTCTAATTAATGTTAGAACTATTATACCTTTATAGCATGTTATTACTGAATAAAATGCCAGTCAGAAACCTTTATTTTCCAGTATAGTAAACACAACACACAATTTCTATGTGGCTAATTACAGAATAAAATAATTAAATTATATAACTAAAATATAAAAACCAGACATTACCATAAAATGGCATATCAATAAGGCTACAACAACATTTATCTTTGATTAGATTGAATAATAAACTCAAACTCAATGATTTATACCAACATTTTATATTTAATTAAAAAGGCTATGAATTAAATTGCATTTAGAGAATTCATTTTTGGATTTATTGGAGAAAAAAAAAATCAAACTCTGTTAAAAAAAATAAACCTTTGTTCAAAAACTTTTCTAGCTATGAAAATATTGAATTCAAGTGTTTAGAAAAATAATAGTAATAATAAATTCAGTTTTAACATTTTAACTCCACCGTTGAATATTCTGTTTGCTCGGATATACTTCAGCACTTCTTTTCTCATCTAACACTATAAAAATCAAGTCATTGTATTTTCTGTTCATTTTAATTCATCTTTTTATTTTAAACGTGTTATAAACGTCCTGTCCAGGGTCTCCCCTGCCTCTCGCCCTATGATACTGGGATAGGCTCCAGTCTTCCCGCGACCCCGACAAGGGATAAAGCGGTAGAAAATGAATGAATGAATGAACTTTTTGTTAGAATTATTGTAGCTTCATCATTTTTCTGAACAAACCAAGCACTGACAGACGACCTCTTCTCTCAGCTATCGGAAGCTGGTATCGAATGTGTGCGAAGGAGGGATGAACAAGCAGGACCGAGCCAAGAAGAGCAGCTGTCCTCAGCTGCCCCCCAGAGGACTACAAGTGGGCATCAAAGGGCAGATGCTGGCCGTGGCGCCGGGTGATGACATCACATTCATCGTCCACCAGGAGGAGGTGAGAACGTCCACGTGTTGAAACCATCCTACTCTTGGTTCAGGAGGAGTGACTTGTCGTGCTCTGTGGTTCCGAGCAGGGAGACACCAGCAAGACCAAGTACGTGGTGGACCTGGGCGACGGCGTTCGGGCCATTTACCAGAACCTGACTGTGACCGACGAACCCATCCAGCACCGTTACGAACGTCCTGGCGTGTACAGAGTCACCGTGCAGGCGGAGAACATGTCAGGCCACGACAAGGCCACGATGTACATCCAGGTCACAGGTCAGACTCGGTTCCACTCTACTTGAGTTTTTCATTGGAAGACGAGATTGTGACACACAAAACAACAACAAACAAGTCAGGGGGGAAGAATGTTTTTTTGGAGAGTAAACATGTCAAACCTGCTGAGGTTCTTTCAGAATAAAAACTCAACTGGACAACAGGAAACACAATAAGTGAAACGAATAAAATAAAAGTAATTAAAAAAGTATTATTAGTATTATAATGCATGAATATAAAATATTGAAAAATAGTAATACCTGACATTTAAAATTAAATATAATTAAAAAATGTAAAAACAAATGTAATGTTAATGTGGGTGAAGAGATATTAGGGGACAAAAGATACATTTCAAAATGATTTGGGTCCAGAATGAGATTCTGGAGCCATTTTTCCAAACAGAGCCTGGAACGATCCAGAAGAAACTGTTGACTCTACAAAAAGACCTTTAACATAAACTCACTTTCAATGATGTATTTTGTTGTTGATTTACTTACTTGTCTAGAGCAACATAAGGTCAGTTTCTGTCTGCACTTCATGGTCAACCAGCTTTTCAAAAAAATCTTCTGTAAACATTCTTGCAGCACCGCTGCAGGAAGTTCACCTGGAAGTGATTCCAATCGCCAGGAGGCACCAGGAGGTCAATCTAACAGCTGTAGTTCTTCCTGCTGAGGCCAACAGCACCGTGTTCTACTGGTGGGTCGGAGACAGTCTGCAGGTAAATGACTTGATATAAAATGTATATATATCTGTTTATTTATTTTTTAATAAACAGTTAAAAACAGTTTGACTTTGAGAGACGATCCTAAGCTCGGTCAATGGGGACACCCAGTGGCCTTGACTAGAGTTGCAGCTCAAATTGCTCCAGATTAAATAAGAAAAATTCTCTCTTTGAAAATGTTTATATTTCTGCGTCAATCTATGATCATAAGAAGTCATTTCTTTTTATTCTGTTAGTAAACAATTTGACAGAAATATTGGGTGGATTTTAAGTAACCTTCAGGATCCCCTCCCATTATATTTTACATTAAAATTAACCAAGTTTATAAAATCCAATAAATATATATATTTTTTTTTTATAGATCTTCAGTAACTTTGTTCAGCTAATTGCTCCCTGTTGCATTGAAAATATTTCTTCCTTAATGTATTTTAAACTTTTATATTTTGCTTAGTTTTTTTTCAATTATTCCATTCAGGGAATAATTAATTAATGTCATGAAATCAAATGAAACGATTTTTAATATTTTGGAAGTTTGTCAATATTCTTTTCTTGATAAATAACAACAGTTCCTCAGATTCAAGTTTAATTAAAACATAATGAATGATTTCTAATTAAGAATGTATTTTAGAGATTCAACAAATAAATCCTGAGGATTAAAACAAAACAAACATGGACAAAATTAAATAAGTATATAAAGTTAATTAAACTTATAATTATAATTATTCTCTCAAATGTTAATGTATTTTCTATTTCTCATGTTTGCTTTTTGTTTCTTTTTTTTAATTGTGTCTGTAAGCCCTTTACGAAATAAAAATTGAAATAAATAAATAACTCCAAACCGTGTGCTTACTTTATATTCAAAGCCGACGCTGACGCTTCAGAACAGCCTGCTGACCCGTTTCACTGAGACCGGAGAAGTTTCCGTCACAGTCCAGGCCTCCAACGGCAGGTCCATGGTGCAGGACACCCGTACTGTGCAGGTCTACGGTGAGTCTCGCCTTTGATTCTCACATTCATCCGCAGGATTTCAGTTTTAGTAGGTTGTGACTTTTCAATGTCACTTCTCTTTCAGACAACTTCCAGATCATCCCTCTGAGCTTCAGCAGGAACGTGGACCGCCTGAACCCCAACATCCCTGAGTGGAGGGAGGACGTCGGTCATGTGATCAGCAAAATACTGACAAAGGTAAACTTTTGTTTTTATCTTTAATAAGACATCAAAAGAGGCATGGGTTTGATTTCTACCTCAATTCCACTATTGGACCCAACATGCATGCTTTCCCTGTTTGTATGTTCTTGCTTAGGTTTTCTCTCGACACTCCAGTTTCCTCCCACAGTCCAAAAAAAAAACAGTTATTAAAGTCTTCTGCAGTTCTGAACATGTGGACCTTTACTCGACACATTGAAGTCCAAACCTTGCATCACAACTTCATTTTCCTTTATTTAGAATCATTTATAAAAACTAATGTGACTGTACATTTTCAGAAAAAAATCAATAAAAGTTTGTTTAATCATGGCTTAATATATAAAAGCTTCTTCTGACCATATCTTTTAGGGTTTTTATTAAACAATCGATCAAATTAAATCAGAAAACTGTCTTTTATTTATGCTATTAAACATGTATTTACAGAAAATAAATCACAATAATAATACATTAATTAATTATTTATCTTAGCTTAAACATCACAGGGTGATCCTTATAAAGTCTTAAACGGCATTAATTAATATAAAAATAGGCCCTAAATTAACATTAAAAAGTCAAATTTTAAAAACACATAAGTAAGATGCTATTAACTTATTTGTTTATTCTACGACGCATGTTGTAGAATTTTCTTTTTTAATTTAGAACGATTGGAATCTAAAATGACTTTATTTTATGTTAAAAATACACATTTAGGTAAAATTGTAGCTGAAATATTTGTAATTCATGTGTTTTTTTTCCTTTTTGATTGATTGTTGAAACGGTCTTTGTATTCAAAAAGCATTAGCAACATGAAAATGAGAAGTATTTGTGCGACGCAAAATGCTTTTGTCGAGCCAGACGGAGCACATGAGGTGTTAATGTCGTGTCTAACCCTCAGATCACCGGCGTGCCTCAGGACTCTGTGGTCACGGTGGTGAGGGCAGGACTCCCCACGTCCGCCGACCTCTTCATCCTCCCTCTGGACGACCAGCCGACCAAGAGGAGCGTCTTCGTGGACAAGGTCAGCGACTCTCGCGTCTCACGATTTCTTCAAATTCAACGTGAATATTTTTGTCGTCCTCAGCGCATTCCCGCCGTCATCCAGGCCTTCAACGACCGCAACGTCAGCTTCGTGGTAAGAGGAGGTCAACAGGTGCTGGTGATGCTGGCCGACCCAAACGCAGGTGAGCTTCTCCTCGTGCCTCTTTCTCGTTTTTTTTTTCCTAGATCTCTGCGTCTTTATTTGCATTTGGTGATGGATGTTGTGTATTTTCAAGGGCTGGGTCTAGTTGCTAATGACTCCAGTGTTCCAGCAGCAGACTCTGGTGCGTGTAACGATCCACTAACTGTTGCTTCTCTCTCTGGACGCTCCTAACCTCGACACCGACTCTGCTTCTGTGTGCTTTTCCTCAAAGTCCGTAACAAACGTGTGCTTCGTGGATCTGAGCTTGTTTTCTTTCAACTGCCCGAGTTTTATTGATGATTCTGAGACGTGTTGTCATGACTTTGATTGATGACTGTTGACACTAATATAGTAAGTAAGTAAGTAAGTAAGTAATATTTATTTATATAGCGCTTTTCGAGACCAGGGTCACAAAGCGCTTAAACAATCAAAACAATACTCAAAAAAGTATATACTTTAAAGATCAAGATAATACTGAGAACAACACAGGGGTATCAGAAAATCAAGGAAAAGCCTGAACAAATAGAAACGTCTTAAGATATACCATTATTATGTTACATTTGTAAGGATTTGAATTTTCAAATATCTAATTTAAAAGGTTTATTTTTTAAATATTGGAATTACAAAACTCTGTGTTGAAAACACTAAAATGTTGTTTATAA